>NC_134484.1:336919622-337007122 GCF_040206685.1 Ascaphus truei
TGCAACACGACATCAAGGGACAGCATGCAGCTAAGCAAATCAAAAATGTTCTATATTTGATAGAAGACACAAAAACCGACGTTTCGGTCCCCCAGTGGGACCTTTCTCAAGGTGGTGCAATTGAATGCAGTGCACAATACATATATATACCCCAAACCCCAGTGCAATTCAACAAAACCAATCACAGTTAATAAGCCTCACCTGCCTATGTGACATGCATCCACAGTATCAGCAGGTAAAGAGCGGCCATTTTGAATATATTAACTCTACATTTGTTTACCTGATATGTGTTTGGGCATGCGCAAAAAGGCTCAGGAATTGCATAATGTTACTGCTGAGAGACTACATAAGTCTGCCAGACCCAGCGATATCTTGGATAACCGGAGAGAGTGCGCATGGGCTAAACTGATCTGGAGCTGATACCTGGATAGATTAACTATTGCAGGGACGTGCAAAATACACATTGTAACTGCAAGTGAAGCGAAACATGTGAAACACCTGATGTGCTCACCGTAAATGTGCAAAAAAAATGTGAGGGAATAAAACATATATACACACGTGTGGATGACGTGGATGACGTGGATGACTGTAATCTAGATCAGTATATAAATGCTGAAAGCACTCAGCCATAGAACGCATAATGCGTAGTTTAAGAAATGATAATGCATTGATGACTATGTATCCTGTCAGGAAGCGACACCTTAAATACCAACATAAACACATAATGCAGACACTGTCACATGGAGAAACTAGTGATAAATTGAAGGCAGAATAAATGCTGTGTGTCCCGCTCCCAGCAAACATTGCCACAGGTGGATCTTGACTGCAAGGGACCTGAGGTGCCTGACATGCTGCACAAAATACATATGGTTAATGGAACAACATCCATAGATAGTGAAACAATGCATCAAAGCATAATAATTGGCACAAACAATGTGGCAACTACGCGAAATATCATCCAATGCAAATGAAGGCCAATATCACCCCTTATCTTTCTGTAGTGAATTATTATTTCTGTTAAACAGTATCTGACTGGCTGATGTCCACGATCAGCATGTACAGTATATGCTGTGGAAAAGATTCCTAGTATCAGCAAACAACATAGTGGGACTGTGCTCCTCAATACCCATTAGGGATTAGTTACATGGAGGAAATGCGGCTAACTGGCTGACACCCCGCGGCAGTATGCGCTGGTTTTGCTGTTAAAGATGAATCCTAGTACCAGCAGGCAGCTCAATGGTTTGCTGAGAGTGTGACACAGCATTTATTCTAATTTATTACCAGTTTCTCTATTTGACATTGTCTGCATTATGTATTTTTGTTGGTTTTTAAGATGTCGCTTCCTGACAGGATGCATAGAGTCATCATTGCATTATCATTTCTTACACTATGCATTAGGCGTTATATGGCTGAGTGCTTTCAGCATTTATATACTGACCTAGATTCCAGTCAGCCACGTCATCCACACGTGTGTATATATGTTTTATTCCCTCACATTTTTTTTGCACATTTACGGTGAGCACATCAGGTGTTTCACATGTTTCGCTTCACTTGCAGTTACAATGTGTATTTTGCACGTCCCTGCAATAGTTAATCTATCCAGGTATCAACTCCAGATCAGTTTAGCCCATGCGCACTCTCCCCGGTTATCCAAGATATCGCTGGGTGTGGCAGACTTATGTAGTCTCTCAGCAGTACTACACGTAAAGAAAACCCGCACAGCTAGTGTTAACCACAGTGAGGTGCTGACTGGATGGAGACGTGATAGTATCAAATAGGAGAAAAAGAACCCAGTTTTGTAGCACTCATTCACAACAAATGTATAGTGATAAAATTTAAAATACTTTATTAATAACTATGAATAAAAAATAGGGTGTTAAAACGTAATTAAATACTATATTTGAACAGCACGTGACTATATCCGTTTGTAACCCACCCAAGTCTAGGTGGGTAGATATGTTATGATCCCTGATTGATACTCGGGATCAGATGCTAAAAGTTATAGTTACCTAAAATATAGGAAAGGAGCCTGAGAGAGCCCACCGAAAGGACTGTCTCTATGTGAGTGTATCTAGGCGTGTAATGCGCTCTAAATGGATACACTCATGATGTATGTGGCATATAGTGCGCTAGGTTAGACCTATATAGTGTCTACCCCAGATAGAGATTGCACTGGTTGCTACATAGATTCACCAGCGCTGTCTGAGCTAAGTCTCTAATGAGGACATATATTGCCCATACTCTTAACATAAGTGCAGACTAATAAGCAGACACTCAAGTATGGTATATAAATGTCGGCAAGCTAAAGCATCTAAAAGAGATTACCAAAACACCTTGGAGGTAATGTGAACCCAAATAGGCGCTCCCTCACTATTGTCAGTAAGGTATCGGTAATATCTGTTGTTATAAAGGTGTTCGTGCATTGCACCTAGCAGCCCATGCAGAAGCCACACGTACACACTTTGCGCACATAGGTAATCACCCTTACATGACAGGGTGATAAAGTGCGCAGAAGGAGGAGGCTAGTGTAGAAGCAACCTCCACAGTGTTGCGTGGGTAAATCTGTTATCTGTGATGACTGATAGGGCTAATGTATGCACATGAACAGCTAAGATATACTGAGAGACTACTCAGCAAATAAGGGATAGATGCACTTTGAAATGCCAACAATTACAACTGGTACTGGAGTAGGGTACACAGGGGGTTAATTGTAAGATGAGGTCAGTAGCCCCAAAACACCCCACCCCCCCTCTCTCAGAATGCAGAGCAATTATATGCACAAGGTAATAAGGTGGGGAGCCGGTCTAACTAGTGATCGCATAGTTCCCTATATCAGCACTGATCCTGGTTATATCAGTGCCGATATGCTCGAGGACATGCCTGTCTATCAGGTGAGCAATTCAAAGACTCCTTAGGGCATGGAGGATCCCGCGATAGTAGTGTATATAGCACGATCCCGGGTTAACATGCACACCAGGGGAAGCTTAGATAAAGTAACGCGGATCAATATCCTTAGACTGTTGTATTTGAATAAACAAGCTTCCCGCGTATGCAGGGGGAGAATGGCCAACGCGCGCGTTTCATGTGCCCTGAAGAAGCGTTTTACACGTGAAACGTGCGCGTCGGCCAACAGTCTAAGGATATTGATCCGCGTTACTTTATCTAAGCTTCCCCTGGTGTGCATGTTAACCCGGGATCGCGCTATACACCACTATCGCGGGATCCTCCATGCCCTAAGGAGTCTTTAAATTGCTCACCTGATAGACAGGCATGTCCTCGAGCATATCGGCACTGATATAACCAGGATCAGTGCTGATATAGGGGACTATGCGATCACTAGTTAGACCGGCTCCCCACCTTATTACTTTGTGCATATAATTGCTCTGCATTCTGAGAGAGGGGGGGTGGGGTGTTTTGGGGCTACTGACCTCATCTTACAATTAACCCCCTTTGTACCCTACTCCAGTACCAGTTGTAATTGTTGGCATTTCAAAGTGCATCTATCCCTTATTTGCTGAGTAGTCTCTCAGTATATCTTAGCTGTTCATGTGCATACATTAGCCCTATCAGTCATCACAGATAACAGATTTACCCACGCAACACTGTGGAGGTTGCTTCTACACTAGCCTCCTCCTTCTGCGCACTTTATCACCCTGTCATGTAAGGGTGATTACCTATGTGCGCAAAGTGTGTACGTGTGGCTTCTGCATGGGCTGCTAGGTGCAATGCACGAACACCCTTTTTTGGTAATCTCTTTTAGATGCTTTAGCTTGCCGACATTTATATACCATACTTGAGTGTCTGCTTATTAGTCTGCACTTATGTTAAGAGTATGGGCAATATATGTCCTCATTAGAGACTTAGCTCAGACAGCGCTGGTGAATCTATGTAGCAACCAGTGCAATCTCTATCTGGGGTAGACACTATATAGGTCTAACCTAGCGCACTATATGCCACATACATCATGAGTGTATCCATTTAGAGCGCATTACACGCCTAGATACACTCACATAGAGACAGTCCTTTCGGTGGGCTCTCTCAGGCTCCTTTCCTATATTTTAGGTAGCTATAACTTTTAGCATCTGATCCCGAGTATCAATCAGGGATCATACCATATCTACCCACCTAGACTTGGGTGGGTTACAAACGGATACAGTCACGTGCTGTTCAAATATAGTATTTAATTACGTTTTAACACCCTATTTTTTATTCATAGTTATTAATAAAGTATTTTAAATTTATCACTATACATTTGTTGTGAATGAGTGCTACAAAACTGGGTTCTTTTTCTCCTATTTGATACTATCACGTCTCTCAGCAGTAACATTATGCAATTCCTGAGCCTTTTGCGCATGCCCAAACACATATCAGGTAAACAAATATAGAGTTAATATATTCAAAATGGCCACTCTTTACATGCTGATACTGTGGATGCATGTCACATAGGCAGGTGAGGCTTATTAACTGTGATTGGTTTTGTTGAATTGCACTGGGGTTTGGGGTATATATATATATATATGTATTGTGCACTGAATTCAATTGCACCACCTTGAGAAAGGTCCCACTGGGGGACCGAAACGTCGGTTTTTGTGTCTTGTATCAAATATAGAACATTTTTGATTTACTTACCTGCGTGCTGTCCCTTGATGTCGTGTTGCGACCGGTATCGTATGGTCTATATCTATCTATCTATCTATATATATATATATCCCCTCAATCTAGAAGTCACTGCTAACTATATAACTATATTCATTTATTTAAGCATTCACATGGCATAGCCCAGAGTTTTTAATTGTATACATTATATTAGACTAGTACTATAGTTCTCAATCTGTGTTGCCATATGCTGCAATAAATAGCCATTGGGTTGCCCAGCTATCTCTAAAGGGTTCCTTGCAATTTGCAGGTCATTTGAAAACTGTACAAAATACAGAAGAATTTACAATGCATCTGATCTCAGATGCGCGATTACAGAAGGTTCAGGTCTGCCCAAATTTCACAACATAATTACAGGGTTCCCTAACCAAAAAAAGTTGAACACCACTGGTCCAGACTAATCTGTGAACCAAGATAAAATTAAGAGTCTTTACTTACGGAAGTATTTCAGAGTCTCTTCGATTTGTTCAGTAGTCAGGTCAATGTTAGTATCCGGAGATATAAGAGGTGTTTGAAGCCAGTCGTCGTGGTCATACCCATAGATTGTATCTGCTCTTAGCTTGTAATGGGGCAGCTGCTCTTCCAGCAAACTGATGATTTCAACTTCTGGAAGATCAGTACTATTGCACACATCTGCAAAAATAAACAACATGTTTGAATTTGGAATTACAAAAAGCCTCTGCTTGACTGGAATATAGGCATATTTTTCTTAACCCAATAAATACCAGTGTCAGATTTGGTGTATATTATATATATTATATTTGACATTGATGTGGACACACCTAATGGGGTAAATCTGACCTAAAGGGGGTTCTTTACCTAAAAAGACCAAGAAAAGTGTCCACATTCCAAAATAAACAAATGTGGTAGGCAGGCACTATAAACGTTGTAACTGAATCTATCTACATTTCAGCTTCCATTGGGACATTTGTTAGTTCTTGACAAAGGTTCCAACAAAAGCTGAAACGTAGAATACCTTAAAAAAAAAAAAAAACAGTGCATACAGTAGCCCTTTTGTTTGTTATACAGTAAAGTACAAATGGCTGGCAAACCTGGAGTGAATGTGATCAGATTTTAGCAGATCTACAGTACAAAGAGGCTTTTGAATGACAAGTGAAAGTTTGCTTCGATTCAGAGCAGAGTAGGCCACTCATGGTCTAGACAGAATACAGCCTCTCGAATACACAAATATCGATTTGGAAAAACACATCTTTTTCTATTACAGTCTAGGGCAGAGGGAAAGAAAGCATCATGGAAAGCCAAAGAGCTGCGACTGCATACAACCACACAAAAAAAAAAAAAAATGAATACAAATTTTAAAACGACAAAAAATATATTTAAGCACTGTATTCCGGATTGAAGGTCAGGAGATAGTAGGTCAGGCTTCTTGACCTTGTTGCAAACTAAAGAATAATTAATTGAAATTCATGAGATTTATTTAGTACACAAAATCTAACGCATTATTGTGTATTTACCGTCAAATTGCAAATGCATGTATTTCACAATATATGGCTATATTGACCAAGTAGTGCTTAATGTATGTATGTCTTTATTTATATAGCGCCATTAGTGTACATAGCGCTTCACAGTAGTAATACACGTGACAATCATATAAATAACAAATAATACAAATAACAGATCATGGGAATAAGTGCTTCAGACAAACGTAACATTTCGGATTAGGAATCCCTGCTCCGAGGAGCTTACAAACTAATTGATAGGAAGAACATACAGAGACAGTAGGAGGGAGTTCTGGTAAGTGCGTCTGCAGGGGGCCAAGCTTTATGTATTGTGTGTCTAGTATTATCCCCACGGTGCTACTCATATGCTTCTTTAAGTAAGAGTATCTTAAGGTGGGTCTTAAGGGCGGATAGAGACGGTGCTAGTCGAGTATTGAGGGGAAGGGCATTCCAGAGGTGTGGGGCAGTCAGTGAGAAAGGTTTAAGGCGGGAGAGGGCTTTAGATACAAAAGGGGTAGAGAGAAGTCATCCTTGAGCAGAACGCAAGAGTTCGATGGTGCATAGCGAGAAATTAGGGCTCAGATGTAAGGAGCGGCAGAAGAGTGTAAAGCTTTAAAAGTGAAGAGGAGAATTGAGTGCGAGATGCGGTATTTGATAGGAAGCCAGGAGAGTGATTTGAGCAGGGTAAACACAGACAGATTTAGGAAAGAGTGGGGTGATTCTGGCAGCAGCGTTTAGAATAGATTGTAGGGAGACAGGTGAGAGGCAGGAAGGCCGGACAGCAGGAGGTTACAGTAATCGAGACGGGAGAGAATGAGGGCCTGAGTCCGAGTTTTAGCAGCCGAGCAATAGGGGAAAGGGCATATCTTTGTTATATTGCGAGGGGGAAAGCGACAGGATTTAGAAACGTTTTGAATGTGAGAAGAGTCGATTGTGGCCCCTAGGCAGCGTGTTTGGGCTACTGGGTGAATGATAGTACTGTACTACTAACAGTAATGTAGAAGGAGGTAGTAGGGCCAGGTTTGGGAGGAAGTATGAGGAGCTCTGTTTTTGCCATGTTAAGTTTAAGTCAGCGGAGGGCCATCCAGGATGGTATTGAAGGGAGACTTTCAGAAACTTTGGTCTGTACAGCAGATGTAAGGTCAGGGGTTGAAAAGTAAATGTGTGTGTCATCAGCATAGAGGTGATATTTAAACCCAAGAGATGTGATTAGGTCACCTAGAGAAAGTGTGTACAGAGAAAAGAGAAGAGGTCCCAGGACAGAACCCTGGGGTACCCCCACAGAGAGATCGATAGAGGAGGTGTTAGCAGGAGACACACTGAAAGTACGATGGGAGAGGTAAGAGGAGATGCAGGATAGAGATTTGTTATGAATACCAAGAGTATGGAGAATGTGAAGGAGAAGAGGGTGGTCCACGGTGTAAAATGCTGCAGAGAGGTCGCGTAATATGAGCAGAGTGTAATGACATCTGTCTTTGGCAGCATGGAGGTCATTAGTTATTTTAATGAGGGCTGTTTCAGTGGAGTGAGCAGAGTAGAAGCCAGATTGTAGAGGGTCTAGGAGAGAATAGGTGTTGAGAAAATGGAGCAATCGGGAGAATAAAAGACGTTCAAGGAGTTTGGAGGCAAAAGGCAGGAGGGAGACAGGTCGATAGTTAGAAAGACAGGTAGGGTCAAGCTTGCTGTTTTTGAGTAATGGCATAACTGTTGCATGCTTGAAGGAGGGTGGAAAGGTGCCAGAGTAGAGGGAAGAGTTCAAAATCTGTGTGAGCGTAGGGATTTTAGAAGGAGCAAGAGGTTTTAAGAGATGGGAGGGAATGGGATCAAGAGTGCAGGTGGTAGAGGGAGAAGAGGAGATTTGCAGTGACACATCCTCCCCCTAGACAGCGGAAAAAGAGTCAAGGAAGGCAGGAGAAGAGTTAGGAAGTGATGTGGGATGGGAGGAGGCAACAGAGGGGCTGTTACATACATATACACACACACTGAAGCGGCCGTTCCGGCAGCTTTCGGTAGAATATGCTAGATTTTCAGCCATAAAAACTGCCCAAATGGCCTCTATGAAGGACAGTACTTCTAATTACCCCCATAATCTTAAAAAGTTAGAAAAACAAATTGACGTCCTCAAATCAAAGGAATTCAGGACAGTGTTGTGCTACGATCTGCAATTAATGAACAATAAGCAGGTTATAAATCCAAAAAATCCATCATAACTGAATCTCATTAAAATACATACAGCTCAACCCCCTTATAACGCTATGCTTGGGGTCCAAAGAATCACATCGTGTTATAAGCGGATCGCGTTAGAAATAATGTACAATTGTATGCATTGTACAATGAAGTATTTAAGATTCCAATAATCGTGTTGTAAAGTATTCATAAGTACAAAAATTGGGAGCCACGCTTCCATCGCGGTAAAAGCGGATTCGCGTTGTAATGGATCGCGTTATAAGGGGGTTGAGCTGAATTTATCTATAGCGATACTATACACACGGATGGTGCGGTTAACTCAGGTATTTCTCTTACTTTAATGTTTGTGGTTTAAAGGGGATACTTTATAAATAAATTAATCATTGCAAAGTCATGCAGCTTTAGGGCCAAGAGTTGTTGCCCAGAGTTGACAAACTAGTAATGTTACATACTCGAACTGTAACAGGCTACAGAGTACACAGCATTCATTGCAGGTATTGTACACTTTCACATGAAGAAAAAAGAATAATTAGATGATTTGTGGCCGAGACTAGTGGTTTTAAAGGCATTCATATTTCCCTCCTGCAGGTTATGGAAGCTCATGTACATCTCAAGCAGCAGCATGACACGATGGGGTGGTCAATAATGGTTGGCTGAAAGCAATATTTCCTAACCTAAGGGATCCCAGGTGATTTAATTAGAGGCTCGGAGTGAAAGGAGAGACATACACAAGGAGATACAGGAAGTGAAAATAAAAAGTTAGAGACTGGTCCAGCGATGTAG
The DNA here is from genome assembly GCF_040206685.1 of Ascaphus truei. Taxonomy (NCBI): domain Eukaryota; kingdom Metazoa; phylum Chordata; class Amphibia; order Anura; family Ascaphidae; genus Ascaphus; species Ascaphus truei. Next base: position 336,928,709 of record NC_134484.1, read on the forward strand.
AGATCGTGACATACAGAACAAAAAAGTTACTTCCCAGCGTCAATAACCCAGTTGACATATTCCTTATCCTTTAAAAAGGGTCCTCTTACTTTGTGCACACAGAATGGGATCCCAAAGGCAAAACACTTTTTTGAGGGGGGCGGGGAGGGAGAGAATGTAAAAAGTTTAAGAGCCACTGACTAAAAGCAGCAGCCTGAACTGCTCACAAATGTTTTGTTTCGTTTGGTGTTCCCGATTGCTGGCCAAAGTGGTCACAGGGTCAGGACTTGCCCTGGCAGCCAATAAAAAGGTGTAACATAATTGTTAGGCGACGTTGAGACTTTTTATTCATGGCCCCGTTGCCAAATTTGTCGATTTTTTTTTTGTGTGTCAAAATCGGTATAAGAAACCCTACCTGGGAGGCCAGGGAACCACGGGTCAGCTACAGCTGCATGTGTCGCCTTAGCTTAAAAAAATAAAATAAAACATTTTAAGTTTTTCGTGGGTCGGGGGGTTGCTGCCTTAAAGCAACTGATTTTCTAACAATATTCTTAAAGCAAAAGATGCTACAATTAAAATACTGCCATTTTCAGGGGAGTCCTTGCAGTATTTACCAGTGCAGTCACAGACCAGGAGACAGCTTGGTTATAATCGTGACCATAAATAAAAACAATTTCTCAAAATTGCTCCTTTAAAAAGGTACAATCCAAGCGAGCAGTTTTTATTTATTTATTTTGTTACATTGGATTGAAGCAGGGGGTCTCTGGAGCTGAACCCCATTACATTTCAGCTCCGGGGTCCCCCTGCTTCCAGAGATAATTACCTCCAAAAGGGGGTGCCGGTATCTCCTGCAAGTTTAATGCTTTTGCGTCACGTGGGCCAATAAAAAGCCAGACTGGATGATGTCACTGCTTCACAGAACGTGGGAGCGTTGAAAAGCGGCCATTACATGAACCCAAGCTAGTGAGCTGGAGCAGCTATAGGCACCCCCTACGGAGGTATCTCGGGAATCAGGGGGTCCCTGGAAATAATGGGATTCAGCTCCGGAGACCCCATGCTTCAATCCTGTGTAAAAAAAACAACAACAAAAACACTTGTTTTGCCTCTTTAAAGAATTAGTACTGTATTTTGCATTACCTGGAGCACGCAGCCTGTCTTACTGTATTTACACTTCTGGAGCCCTGAAAGACCGGGAGAAAGATTTCTCTGTGATCAGGTCAGATCATATGACAGAGTCAGGAGCCTACTAATGAGAGATTTGTTCTTCAGTGTCATCCAGGGCAGATTCTGCATATTGTATTGTATGTCTTTATTTATATAGCGCCATAAATGTACATAGCGCTTCACAGTAGTAATACATGTCATATAAATAACAAATAATATAAATAACAGATCATGGGAATAAGTGCTTCAGACATACTGTAAAAGTAACATTAAGGAAGGAGTCCCTGCTCCGAGGAGCTTACAATCAAATTGGTAGGTAGGGAGAACGTACAGAGACAGTAGGAGGGAGTTCTGGTAAGTGCGTCTGCAGGGGGCCAAGCTTTATGTATCATGTGTCCATGATTATGCAGTGCTATTCGTATGCATCTTTAAGCAGATGTGTGTTAAGGTGAATCAGCACACAAAATATCTGTATAAGAAGCAACATTTTTAAAATGTTCGTTAGAACAAAAAATTGGAATGGAGACACTGTTGATTGTTCAAAGGATCCAAAGATGGCGGGTGCACTCCGCTCCGTTCAAAATGGTGGTTGGTACTCTAGCAGAAAGGCGAGAATCCCAGCAGAAATCGCTCCATAGACTTCAATAGAGAACAGTATCTGTGGCACTCAAAAAAATCCAGCGTTTGAGTGCCATAGAATTCTCTGCTCCATTGAGCACTGTAGATTGTGTCATTCAAAAATCAGTATTGTTGCTTGTGATATTAATGATACTTTAATTAAACCCCATTGATCATTTTTATCCTAGCACCATGAAATTGCCTTAACATCGTTTCGTAGGTAATTTCCTTCACTTGGTTTTAATTGAATTCCTTTTTGGAGAGCTACTGTATACGGTTATCATGGTACTATAGATTTACTGTATATTGTGAATAAGTGAATATAAGGCGCTAACAACTTAAATATATACAATAGTGATACGTGCAAGTGCAATAAAAAATGATATTAGTGCTCAAATAATAAACCCTGCTCAAACCCTCTGGTAGAACCTGTTTCCAGGGTTCCAAGTAGAAAGATGTATTTCAAACAATCCAGGAGGAGCAAAATATAGGGAAATAAAAACAGAAAACAGTGCAAATTTAAGTGCAGACGTTGAGACTCTGATGAAATAATAATGACAATATCTTGGCTCTGCCGGTCTATCTACTTACAAGATGTAAGTGGTAAGTATGCAGTTGGCAGATTGGGCTGCCACCCCAGGTAGTAGCTGTGTATTGTGGATATCCCTCCAGGCTTATCTCGTCAGGGTAACCATGGTGTACATATGGGAGGAAACAAAGCTACATAGCGCGATCTGTCTTTCCAAAAACTTTATAAAATGAATATGAGCATATAAAATGTGCACTTACAATGTGCCAGAATTAAAAATGCATTTATCACAATCACAGTGATTCTAGGGTTTTTTTTCCGATCTCACCGCCTCCTCTCTGGCTCTGGATGTCAGCCGTCTGCAACCTGGAACGCTCTGACGAAGCCATTGACAGCTTGTTGAGCTGGGCGAAACGTGTAGAGTGGTGTTTTGGTCTAGTGAGGGATCCGTAGCTGTACCTTCCACTGAGCAGTGACGTCACACGCGCCGGAGGAGAAACGGAGCTGAGCGTTCCAGGTTGCAGACGGCTGACATCCAGAGCCAGAGAGGAGGCGGTGAGATCGGAAAAAAAAACCTAGAATCACTGTGATAAATGCATTTTTAATTCTGGCACATTGTAAGTGCACATTTTATATGCTCATATTCATTTTATAAAGTTTTTGGAAAGACAGATCGCGCTATGTAGCTTTGTTTCCTCCCATATGTACACCATGGTTACCCTGACGAGATAAGCCTGGAGGGATATCCACAATACACAGCTACTACCTGGGGTGGCAGCCAAATCTGCCAACTGCATACTTACCACTTACATCTTGTAAGTAGATAGACCGGCAGAGCCAAGATATTGTCATTATTATTTCATCAGAGTCTCAACGTCTGCACTTAAATTTGCACTGTTTTCTGTTTTTATTTCCCTATATTTTGCTCCTCCTGGATTGTTTGAAATACTATAGATTTACCGAACATTGCAGTGGGAAGTCTGCTCTTAAGTCCCCTCTTCCTTTGCAATATTCTTTGTTGTCTCAGGAGTGGCTCAGTTGGCAAAGTCACCAACTCTGAAAACAAGAGTCAGTGACTGAAGCAGGGGAACCTGGTTCCAATCCCGGCGTCGGATCCTTGTGACCTTGGGCAAGTTACTTTATCTCCCTGTGCCTCAGGCACCAACATTAGAATGGACTAATTTTGCTTACAAAATACTATGTGCAGCGCTGCATACACTGTTTGCGCTATATTAAAAAAAATATATATATACACACATTATATATATATATATTATATATATATATATATATATATATATATATATATATATATCTATCTATCTATCTATATATATATATATATACACACATATATACACACACATATATACACACACACACACACACACACACACACACACACACACACACACATACTATTTATATAATGTACATGTACTTATCTAAATGATGGCCAAGTAAAAATAGGTTAACCATTGAATGTGTCAGTCCACAATATATATGATATTATATTATATTTAAAGCACATACAATACATGGAGGTGGAGTTTCTGAAGCTGAAACCGGAGAACACCAGGCATAGGGATTTTTGTGAAGGTTCACAGCCATATTTGTAACTATTTTAGTATACTTTATCAGGTGTGTGTTAAAACATATGTCTCAAGCACGCTGTAATACACTGCTAAACAAGACTAAATAAAGCACAGCGGAACGCTACACAATCGCGCAATGTGACAAATTGTCTGAATTACACAGAGAAAATACTGCAGGAAGCAAAACAAAAAATTCATAATGAAATAATTTGTAATTCCTCATATATTTATAAGATGACTCAACATCCATCTTTTTATCCCATAAAAAATACATACAAATAAATTGATATTTATAATACAAAATGCAGGGTTTGTAACAATCGGTGAATGTCAGAGCACCAGTGTTTCAAACGTGGCCTTTGTGGACTGTACCTTTTCAAACTCTGGCTCAGATAGAGAGAGACACTTTGAAGAACATAGACGACCTTTCTATGTACAGACAGTTTTTTTTTTTTTTCAATTTAACAAAACTCGTTTCATTTTTATAGTATCAACCTGTCACATTTCCCACGATGCAGCATGAGCAGCGTTTCCCACAGGGAGCTTTACTTACTCATTTTGTGTGTGGATTTATTCCTCGACCCCTGCTCTTGCTCTGTTAGCCGGTCACATTTTCCCTCTCTGCCTGTCATATCCACTACCCGATCCAGGAGCGACACATGCTTTGCTGAGGGTGCCCGGGCTTGACTGTCACATGGGGCTATGAATTGACTGACTAAACATAGCTTCAACAAAGCCAGATCACTGACGCGGCCCTGCTGATCCACCATTTCACTTCAACTAAATATGGCTGCCCTTTCGGACACTGCCAGCCCCCTCTTCTCACCCAGAATGACGGGCTGCTTTAAGACTGGGCAGCATGTCTGCGTTCCTGTGTACACACAACATTCCATATAGAAAGACAGGCCGCCGGTAAAAGGGTGGTCACGCTGCTTAGAATCTGTTCCATCTAATGTGCCATGTACTTAGGAGCTCAAGTATCATGGCAAAAGTGGTTCCATTCTAAAAACTGCACCAGTCGTGCCAAAGAATAAAACTCCTTGAAATGAGGACTTCTTGGATACTTCTATTGCAATTTTTGCCGCAGAATAGCACCAGCTTTGCATCCATACTTGATATTATATATTCCCCTGATATTGCAGCGGATTCTGATTGGTCAGTACTGTATTAGGAAATAATCGGGCCAGTGGTTTGGAGAGCAATAGTTGGAGTTATAGCAAAGGTATTTATTTATTTGTAACTGTTTTATGAAGAGCAAGCACTAGAAACATGGAGCCCTTGTTTAGAGAAAAGTAATCTTGCATAGTGTATTATTACTTGAGAAAGAAAAAACGGGGAAAGAACCCCAAAAGCCTGATGCTGCAAGCTAGGCAGGTAAATATTTTTTAGTCCATAGAGCACAGAGATAAGAACAACAGCGTCATGGATGTAATGGCTTAATAAACTATTAACTATTAATCCTCCATATATAACTATTAATCCTCCATATATAACCGGACTAACTCAGGGTGGGGGGTTATAAAGCATAAGCTGGTAGAAGTACAAGGAGGCATGTCAGTGAAGTTCCAGTGAGTAAGTCACAATATCCAGTAAATGCTAGCCTCACCTACACCCCGTATCCCACGATGAATGGATCAGCTGGCAAGTACTCACAGTGAGAAGTGCAGACTGCCGGGTGTTGCTGATGGAAGGCGGCGTTTGTTCCAAGCTGCTTGTTGTGATAGCGTGCTCCTGCCCGTGATTAGTACAAGGAAAAAAGATGGGGTAACTCGGCGGTCACAGCTCTCCATAGATCAACCAAGCGCAGTAAAAATAAAAAACTTTATTGGATCAATAATATGACATCAGCAGAGAGTAGATGCACTGACGCGTTTCGTCCTGAAGAAATCACTCTGATAAAGTCCTTCCTTCAGGATGAAACGCGTCAGAGTGTATCTACTCTCTGCTGATGTCATATTTTTGATCCAATAAAGGGTTTTATTTTTACTGCGCTGGGTTGATCTATGGAGAACTGTGACCGCCGAGTTACCCCATCTTTTTCCTTGTATTATTACTTGGTTTATTAATGAATTAAAAATAATTTAATCATGTAAGATTACTTTTCTCTAAATAAGGGCTTAATTTTTCATGTGCTTGCTCTTCATGATACCGTTTATTATGTTCACTTGAGAGCACCGCTCCATACTTTGGTGATTATATATATGTATATATTGATATTTAAGATTAGGTTTGTGTAACAGTCTTTCCGTTTCTTTGTCGGTATTTATTTGTATGTTTCTTACGGTGTGTCTCCACTTATTCTATCCAGTCTGACCTGACACAGTGACAGCATATACACTGCTCAAGGTCTAACTTGCTTAACTATGAAATGCAGATTAGATTTGAAATGTGTCAAACCTAGATGTTGCACCAGGGTTAAAAGGTACTATGCTCAGTAATTGATAGGGTGCATGGCACAAATACACGTTGCTTGAAACACGTGGCCTATCTTTGTATTTACACAGCTAATAAGAACTTTTCTTTATGACGTCTCAGTGATATGATCTAAAAAGATTTAGTGAAAGAAGACCCCAATGGACTGTTACACACTAAATTATGTGGGTGTAATGTAATGTAAATAATACAAATCCTAAAACAACTCAATATTTAAATTAAAAACAGCAGCTGACTGTGTCATCACTATTATCTCACAGGCGTATGATCTCTATACCGTTATGTTCAATTATAGTGTTAATCTGCGATAGATTGGAGTAGCCAGCAATGATACCCTAAGTAAGGTCAAGAGAAATACCTTAGACCCACCTGGTCTTGGGAACGGGCCAGAAGGGGCTCACACCCCGAAACGTTGCCCCCCTTGATCTCCTTTCACATTTTCCTTTTTCCCCCCTCACTTCCCCCTGCTATTCCCCTTGTCACCTTCCAACCCCTCCCCTCTTGTTTTAGTTAATTTTTGCTTTCACTATTTTTGCCTGTCTGTATCAGTGTATTTTGTGCTATGTGACCATAAATTGTATATTAAATCTCTCTTTTGGGCATACTCCTTTTTCTCTTTGTATTCCTTGAGTGCTGGGAATCCAGTTGGGATTTGAGGATTAGTAGTCCTGAGGGTTTAGTGTCCCTCCCTTGTTCCCATTGCATCATTTGTCTAACAGTATTCACATTAAGCTCCTCACGGAGTGCTGCCTATTCTCTATACAGGCACACCCCGGTTTAAGGACACTCACTTTAAGTACACTCGCGAGTAAGTACATCTTGCTCAATAGGCAATCGGCAGCTCATGCATGCGCCTGTCAGCACGTCCTGAACAGCAATACTGGCTCCCTACCTGTACCGAAGCTGTGCGCAAGCGGGGAGACTATAGAGCCTGTTATACAAGCGCTATTTACAGCAGTTATGTACGTATATGATGATTGCAGTACCGTACATGCATCGATAAGTGGATAAAAGGTAGTGCTTCACTTTAAGTACATTTTCACTTTACATACATGCTCCGGTCCCATTGCGTACGTTATTGCGGGGTATGCCTGTACTTTGAACATTCAAGTAGTAGTTCCACGTAGTGGGCAAACGTACGTCTTGTAATCCCCTCATTTAGAAATATTCAATCAACCTTAACCCCATGAAGTTATGGTTACATCATACTAAGGAGTAACCTGGGGGCCTACGACATTGCCCCAAGGTCAATGATGTTCTGCTAGTTTCCCGGAAAGACTGCGAACTGAAATGAAGAGGACATCATTTTCTATCCTGATGAAGGGCAAACCACGGTCATGTGATCACTCCACCAGTGATCACATAGCCCAGAAGAGGAAAAGCCTGAGCTTCCAGTGTGAAAAGGGTTCAAGTATTCACTTCTCGGCTTCTTGTGTCAAAATCTGTATGCGTCTCTTTCTTTTTGTCCACTTAACCTATAATCTTATCTGATAATCATCATTGTTCCCCGGTATCTCTTTAAACTAATTATGCTGCTGTCATTAGCCAAACAACCCCACAAAAGGCAAAGAGAAGACAAAATGGTATTGTAAGCAGGGTAGTTCAATGCTCCATACACCAAAATGCTACAGTACATTAAGTATACACTATAGACCTGAGAAACTAGATAGTCTGCTGAGGAATATTAATATAATGCAACCCGAGTTATTCTATGTTAGAATATATGTGGTTTACTGGAATGTAGCATTCACGAAAGCGTGTTCTTCAAACACAGGATATCAGGGATTGCACCTTTGATGTGTACAGGTTTGGCTTCTGCAGCATAATTATGAGATCAAGCCTGGGAGCAATGGATGAGAAGAAAGGTATCATTTACTTGACACCAACTACCTCAGGCTCAGCAAATTGTGTGGTAATTTACAGGAGTAGAACATAATTAACAATGAAATCAAACAATCTGTTTAGGTAATGTTTAAAACCGCCCAAAGTCTCCCTTATGGTTTGTGAAGAGAATTCCACTGGACTCAAACAGTGTAACCTTAGTGACTGGACCCTCCTCTATACACATGGGAAGCTGGATAGGGCAGACGGGGTCATGAGAATGTGGAAACAGCTGGACTAAAATCATTTAAAAGGGCAGTCCCTCCTAGGACCAAAGTATACTAAAAGCAGCGACATGTTTAAGGGGGTTACATATGTTATTGATGCTTTAAAAAAAAAATGTAAACAAAAAAAAATATTTTGAAGTTTTTCTGTAACTATGGTGATCGGAGACTTGTAGCGGGTTTATTATTATTATTTTCTCTGCCTGCTCCCTTTTGTCTGTCAGTGTCCAGCAAGAATGCCTCTTCTCCTCCCCTGATATGTATTGGCCCTCTGATATGGACAGGGCGGGATAAAAGTAGAGAAAATACTTGATTGACAAACACTTCCCATTCACAGGTTCCTAAGAAATATAGTTTATAATTAATTTCCGCAAACACAAAATAAGTAAAATCTTTATTTTTGGCCTATATCTTCAAAGCCTTCCCAGTACCTATATATAGGTGCACAACATGTTACATTCTCAGACATAATTACTTCAAGTAACAAATCAGCACTGGCACTCTCTTCTTTTGGGGATGGGCGTTATTTACATCCCTTTGAGTTGATCCGTGGTCTCCCGAAGTTCGGGGGACCACAGATCAGCTGCGGCGGACCCTCCGGATCAGGTTAGGTTACTTACATTTTTTCATTGTTTTGGAGGGGAGGGTGTGTAAGAAGTTTGCTGCTTTAATCATCATCTGTTTTAAGGACATCTAAAAAATAAATTAAAGGCAGGCCAAATACCCAAACTGAAGTATTTCTATGGTTACCTTAAATCAGCAATCTGCTCCCCCGTATTTTCTCTGTTTAGTAACATAATTGTAACAACGACTTGGGACTCCCACTGCAAAGGTCACATACCGGCAAACACCTCAGTTTCAAATATATTTCAAATATAAGTTATTACCGTGCGATGGGTTCCCTGAAAGAAGACAAAAATGGCTACCCGCTTTGCTTGCTGGCAAACTTATCAGTAGCAGCAAAGCCATCGGAATGTGACAGTATAACACAGGTGTGTCACAATTAGCATGCATTCATTCCAATTCCAATGTTGTCGTAGTAACACGGTGGTCACATGTGGCAATTATGCAGTGGTTGACAAATCACCAAAAAATCTACTCACCACACAAAAAAATCTACTCGCCACCTAGTACCAAACGTGTGCTGCTTGGGCCAATATTTACTCGCCCGGGGGTTAAATCCACTCGCCCGGGGCGAGCAAATGTATAGGTTTGTCGAACACTGCAATTATGGATGCAGTAGTAGGCATCAAACTTTCCATTGTTATTTTTGGAGTATCAGGGGGCACTCCATATATTATTGTTTGTCATTTGCCACTGTCCACAGCCGATTGGTCTTTTCCGATCGCTTCCCCGATTCCTAATAGGCTCAGTGGAGGAAAGGTCTGCACCCAGTACTCCATGTTTTCAGATAGAGGCCGGAAAAGTAAACAAGCCAATGTCAAATCCGAGCACCACAATTGTTCATGGTTGGTCTCTGTGTCTAGTGACCAACTGAAAATTAAACTGTGAAACAAGGTGGTCATCCCAAGTTACAGGATCAAGGCGGCATCCAGGGTCAGCTAGCTTTGGCACCTAGAGAGCTGGTTCCCAGTGTTCTTGTGAGTTATTGCTGTGCCTGTATTGTGTGGTTTCCTGTTGGCTCTGGCCAGAATAAACCTTTGATTATTTAACTCTCATTCTGTCTGGTGTTTTGCGATCCTGTAAAAATCTGGGCTAATCTTCCATATCATGACATGCCCTTATTAAAATATGCTGTGAAACAGACTTCCACAGACTGGAGAAGAATTTAGTTAAAGATGCCTTGAAACATCCCAAATGTCATAATTACACCAAGCATGCCAAAACCGACTAATTACAGGGTTTTAGTGCATTTTGCTTGGTGCCACAAAGTTCAGCACTTCAGTATCAGTCCCAGTAACCACAATAATAGGCGAGACACCTGGACAGCTATCTAGTATGCTGGTTTAAATGGATATTTTCTGTAATAATTCACCATTAAATGTATATTCCCATTAAGGAATATATGTTGAGGTTGCCATTAAAAGCACTCTGTGTGTCAGCAACTCTCCCATTTGTAATGTCTGTTTCCAAACTCAACATGTAGTAAAAAAACAAAGAAATTATCATAGCTAAACCAAAACCTGGTGTCTAATAGTCCTAATAAATTTGAAAAGTATTAAAAACATATTGTTTTTATTAGGGGCTAATACCAAGCAGAATAAAAAAAATGGGGCAGTTCCAAATATCAAATAAGTCAGACTAAGTTAAGATGCAGTGTTCACAATGGCAAACCATTGAAAAAAATATTCAACATTATACTGCTTTCAAACAGGACATTTAAGGTGGTTTGTTTAAAAAAATATATATTATTTATTTATTATTTATTTATAAAATATTTTACCAGGAAGTAATACAACTCTCGTTTTCAAGTATGTCCTGGGCACAGAGTAAAACAAATAATACATGGTTACAAATAGTTACATAAATGAACAGGGTATCTATTATATACAAGACATTGCGTGCACAGTTAAAGAAAATATATATTAAGGGCGTATGAAACAGTTACAGACCAGATTAAAGTGTGAGACAGCCTTAGATTTGAAAGAACTTAAACTGGTGGTGGATGTGAGAGTCTCTGGTAGGTTGTTCCAGTTTTGGGGTGCATGGTAGGAGAAGGAGGAACGTCCGGATACTTTGTTGAGCCTTGGGACCATGAACAGTCTTTTGGAGTGTGATCTCAGGTGATAGGTGCTGCATGTGGTAGGGGTGAGGAGCTTGTTCAGGTAGCTGGGTAGCTTGCCCATGAAGAATTTAAAGGTAAGACAGGAAAGGTGAACTTTGCGCCTAGAGTCTAGTGATGACCAATCTAGTTCTTTGAGCATATCGCAGTGATGTGTGTTGTAGTTGCATTGGAGAACAAAACGACAAATTGAATTGTAGAGGGTGTCAAGTTTGCCAAGGTGGGGTTGAGGTGCTGAGCCATATACTATGTCTACATAGTCAATAATTGGCATTAGCATCTGCTGTGCGATACGCTTTCTGACCAGGAGACTTAGGGAGGATTTGTTCCTGTAAAGTACCCCTAGTTTGGCATAGGTCTTGGTTGTCAGGGTATCAATGTGCATCCCGAATGTTAAGTGGGAGTCAAACCATAAGCCCAGGTATTTAAAACTAGTGACAGGGTGGTGTTAGCGTTGATTCTAATCAGGAGCTCAGTCACTGGAAGCTTTAAAAATGTAGTCTTGGTCCCAAACACCATTGTTACAGTCTTGTCAGTGTTTAAAAACAGTTTGTTTTGGGAAATCCAGTTTTCGAGTCTCAAAAAGTCAGACTCAAGTATGTGTTGAAGGTCAGAGAGGCTATGGCTGTGTGCATATAGGATTGTGTCGTCTGCATACATGTGTATTGAGGCTTCCTTACAAGCTGTGGGAAGATCATTAATGAACACTGAGAAGAGTAGGGGCCCCAGAACAGAGCCTTGCGGGACACCACAGGTGATATCCAGGGGGTTGGAGTTAGAACCTGAGATGGACACATGTTGGGATCTTCCTGATAGGTAGGACTGAAACCAGTTCAAAGCATGCTTCCCTATTCCAGAGCTCTGGAGTTTGTTAAGCAGGATAGCATGATCAACTGTGTCAAAAGCCTTTGCAAAATCTAGGCATACTGCACCAGTGAGTTGTCCCCGTTCCATTCCACACTGGATTTCATTGCAAACTTTTAGCAGGGTAGTTACGGTGGAGTGTTTGGGACGAAACCCAGATTGGAATTGGCTATGGAAATTTGTCTTGGTATAGAAATCGCTTAATTGGGAGTGGACACATTTTTCCATTATAGTTGTGCCTCTTTTCCATATATTGTACTAGAAGAGATTCAAGTCCTATTCCTTCACAGCTTACTGAATAAAGACATATAAGAACAAATAGAATTGTGCTTATAAAAAAAAAAAATCATATTCTTGGATGCTGGCCATGAATTCAATTAGCACCGTCCCTGCATCACATGAACTGTGTGACAAAGGCATAGACGGGTATTATCCAAATTGCAGCAAAAATTCCCACTGTAATGTAAGATCATCTTACACAGAGAACGTATGTACAAAGTGAACACAAAGAAAACAGGGAAACAGCAAGGAATAATTGGCTTTGACAGCGATTCAATGAACCAAATAACTGCACAGTAGTCGTAACAATAACTCCCTTTATTCTCTCTCTCTTAACTGCGAAGTGAATTGCAAAATACTTCCATTGACGGGTAACGCACTGCGACCACGTAAAAATTCTCTACAGGGCAGTAACATTGGATCAATCATAAATTGGCTGCAGGTAATTACCATTTTGGCCCATCTAGTGTATGTTTTCTCAGTTACTACCACTGACCTTGCTTTATCTCAGACTTATCACCATTTGCGAATTGTTAGGGCAATGCTGTTCCAATGACTCCAAAAGAAACCAATGCAATTCCCAAGGGGATTTAAGGCTCCGGTCATACTTTGACTTTGTAAATAATATTTTATCACTTAGAAACTGCCTACACAGTATGTTACATACATGCTACGCGTTAAGGTTGAGTGGCAGGGTGCCATCACTTTATCACAACTCCGAGCTAGGCCACTTTGTAGGAATGTACTTGAATGGAATGTTGTGCATTGTCAACTATGCCAGGATAACCCTGTGACCTACCATACAAATAGGGGTTAGACAGAGACAGACAGTGCTACAGAAATAATAAGTCAAATAGAGAGTAGGATTGAAAAGGAGTAGGGGAAAAGAGATCAGGATAAGGATGTGTATAGTAGGAACTGTACAACAAAACAGGTAGTATCAAATACAAAAAGTGTGTGTGTGTATAAAATATATATATATATATATATATATATATATATATATATTATAAAAAATATGTAGTGCGCACATGCACTTTTTGTGTATATGTCGCATATATTGATTTTAGATGTGGATTAAAAGTTGTATCTATATTTTCCTCATTGGTATTGAGGGTAGCTAAAAAAAGAGTCTCTCTCATTTTGGCCTATGACAATGTATCAAAGGTTGGGTCTGCTACTGGTGCACCAAGTCTGAAATGGCATTAACACATTTGATCCAAAGATCAGTCCCAAAAGCTGCCCACATGTGGTGCCCGTGCAGATTGATTTGAAAGAAAGTCACTGGACTGACAAATTGTGCCGCTTGGATGCGTATCCTCATGGAGGACCAAGAAGAGATGGCAAAACATTCAAATAATATGGTAACAGAAGGCGATTTAACAGAGGGAGATAAAAAAGATTATTATTTGCTTTTAACTTCCATACTGTGGCTCACACACAAATGACAGGTTTGAATTCACTCCTTCCAAGCGGGACAACCATGTCTTGGAATATGTATAATAGTGATTGCTTCACTGTATCGGTTTTCAAAATGTCTGTGCCATTTCAACACCAGGACCTTTGAATTCTTGCGTAGTGATCAAAAGACGCAGATCTGCCCACCTATTGTCAACGAAGAGGAAGTCCTGCTTCCAGTCTCCAAAGGTCTATGTGCCACTCTGGCAACAATACAAGTGTCCAAGGACCTGTGCCGTTCCCGGAATGGGCACCAAAACGGTTAACCACAGAGAAAGACAGAACACACCGAAAACCTTGGCGTGAATAATAATAATAAAAAAAAACATGAGACACACAGGACAATAAAGAAAACAACCAGGGAAGCGCTATATTAGTTGGGATCAGGCTCAGCAGCCAATTTTATGTATAAACCACATATAAAACAATAGCATAAAATAGCATGATTGAATACACATCAAATATGGAAAAAGCTCACCCAGACTTCAAACTCTTTGCGCTGGTGGCTCCTTTTGTTTCGTCCTTCACAGCCTCGCTGCAGAAACTCCGCTGTACAGCTCTCCTGGGCTTGCACACCAGGGATGGAACTACTCACAGGGCGCCGGGTTTCCGGGTATGACATCACGGCCGGACGTGACGCACCAACCCTTCCCGGCTGTGCCTGGAGCTGCCGCAGCACACAGGGGCTGAGAGCCGAATTTCACACACCTCACACAGCTTCAAAGTTCCACAGCCTCCGCAGTACACTCTCCAAGGGATATTTGATGCCTACGGCACCTTCCCATTTCTACACACTTCATTACCTGCACAGTTGGTAGCGCTTTCCATCCCAGCTACCACTCTGGATTTATACCTCTCAAAGGTCACTCTTGCCCGAGTCTGTCACATCAGACAGGGGCATTAACTTGCACTTACATCACCTGGACAATCTCCAACTGGCAGAGACTTGTGTTACTCATTTTATATATTATATTTTTGTGTATTCAATCATGCTATTTTATGCTATTGTTTTATATGTGGTTTATACATAAAATTGGCTGCTGAGCCTGATCCCAACTAATATAGCGCTTCCCTGGTTGTTTTCTTTATTGTCCTTATTCAGCAAGGTTTGGGTACCTTGCATTGGAAGCTGCTTATGTGTTTGGATCATTTTGGTTCCGTCTGCCATTTTTTGTGCTATAACCACAATTAACCCCTCTCACTCCTAATGGTTCATGTCACATAACCTATTAATGGTATAAAAGTATATGTATTCATAGGATTTAACTACTCACATCATCAAGGTGTATTTTCGTTTCCATTCAATTTATAATTAAAATTTTTTTTTTTTTTTTTTTCCCCCTTTTTTCCCCCCCTTTTTTTTTTTTTTTATCACACTTGGATTTATTTAATAATCCATTTTACGGTGAGTGGTTTCAGGAACAGATCACCAGGCGCACTAATTTTTCTTTTGTTTGCTTGTAGACACACAGGAGATGGGTGAAAGAATGGGACAGGTAAGAAGACACTGAAGAAATTGGCTTTAGGAATGACACAGAGACAGTAATATAACAAAGAACAAACTACAGAAGGCTCACAGAGAACAGCGGTTTCTTCAGTAAGACATAGTTATAGTCACCTACAATCTGAGGATAAAGACACAATGAGAGCCCAGCATGTGAGAAATGGATCCCATTATTCTGAGTTCAATGCAGCATGCCCCTCCCATGCACAAGTCACTTCTTTCCATTCAACTTTAACTGAACGGCATTATCTCTATCTGAAGTGACCTCTTCTGAGACTGTACTTTACCCCATCCTGAAGAAATAAAAAAACATTCAAAAAGAATAATCAAATTACTGTTAGAAAGCCCTGTGCACAAAAGCATTACCTGCTACAAAAAAAGGCTTCTTTATTATTTACTGGGAAAACTGATAAGAAATAAAAAATAAAATAAAAAAAACACGTGCATCTGTTAGTATATTCTTTTTTTTCCGTATAGTTTTCAATCACCAGTTTTTTTTTTAATAAGGAGTGCTGCTTTAAAGGTGCAATCCCACATAGTCAGCCATTGAATTTCTTAGGGGCCTCTGAACGGGGAAGTGTTTGTTAACCGAGTGCTTTCTTTACCCTTATCCCATCCTGTTTTCATCAGAGAACCTATCATGGTAACGGTGGAGGCGGGGAGGGGCGACTCTGGCCGTACAATCGCTCGCTAAACACTCAGTGATATCACAGCCAGCCAGAGAAAATCAAACCCCTCCCAAGTCTAAAGTTAAAAAATGAAAAATACTTATAGGTGTAGGATTTGGGTAAAATAAATAAAAGTATTAACTATCCAGATGAGGCTGGACCAGATGTCACTGGAATGATTTCACTTTGGTCCTGGGAGGGATTGCCCCCTTAAAAGAAAATGTTACCAGAAATGATCCATTTTTTAGTAACAGTATCAGACGTTTGTAAAAAGAAAAAAAGGATCAGTCTCTCATCAGTATTTCATCAATCTCAAATATTTATACCACCGGTTTTGATTTTCTTAAACCAGACAGATACATGACACACTAAATATATATGAAATCTAAGCAAGGAAAAGTTGAAAAACATTGTTTCGAAAATTTACCAATAGTTGTTAGTTAGAGCCACTTATTATTCAACCCTCCTTAATTATCCAAATCTCCTTAATTTGCATCCTAAATCTCCATGACAGGATCTTTCAAATGTGATCGAACATGGTCACTGGATATATATACTGTTATATACATACAAAAGCCAAAGGTCCACCGCAAGTTTAAAAATAAAATCTTTTATTCCATCAAAAATAAACGTTTATGTATACTATTTTGAACTGGTCTGGTTTTCATCATTCGTCTACTGTTTTTAACCCAGTGTCATATCTTATATATTTTTCGCTCAATCGCCATGAAAATTTGCACAATTGTAGGTCTATTATGTAGAATAACACTATATAAAAAGCACAATTTGGACAACTGATGTCACTGTATTATGTCAGCAAGTACCAGATACACTGCGGTAGGATCATGTTCATTAAATGAGAAATAGGAGTTTTTCCTTCCAAACTCGTAAATGGTATTAACTGTTGTAATCTAATCTGAAACAAAGTGTGTGTTCAAAATGTCCTCCTGCTGCTGAAACGCTCGCCCAAAGACGAGAATGCCACTGTATGGTTGCATAATCGATAATGCGTTTATCCAGCTTATCCCACGCTTTAATGATACGTTGTTATACCAATTACATTTTTCCAGTCCTCCTAGTGACCATCTCATTGTAACGATTTTATCCAAGCGTCTTGAACCATACTTCTTGCTCTGTCTCACTTTGTAACGTGATTATCTTCTTCGCCAACACCATTTTGTAGCTATGCTCTTGATGAGGTCACCACGCCGTCACCAATTCCAAAGAATATTTATTAGATTATCACATAATTCTTAAACGTAATAATCTATTCTGACGGATTTAGAATTGCTCAAATGTTCATGAAAATGTTCTGATTTTTTTGCAAGATCTGATCAAACATAAAAGGGGTCCCGTTTTCTGAACACAGTGTACAATACTTTATTTTATTTGTGGTTTTGAAAGCAGTATTTCTTCAGAACAATTGGTTTAAAATTTGAACTGGTAAATGTTTCCCCCTAGTGTTTAAAGGAGAATATTACTTTTTTCTAAAAATGTAACTGTTGGGTACAGTATAAGGCCTGGGACATGGTACAACAGGCCGTGCTGAGCAGATGAACTTACCACCTGCATCTGTAATCAGCGCGGCTTTAGGAGCCGCTTCCGCATGCGTGCGGAGACGTGTGTAATTGCAGGAGACAGACCGGTTTTAATTTTTGCCGCCTAGGGAAGCGGAGGGCCCGTCACGTGACTGCCAAAAGCCAATGGCAGTCCGTGACGTCGGCACCGTGACGTGGCGCGGTAGCCCCGCCTCACCGGCCGGCTTACACAAGCGCGCTCGCTGACGCTCATGCAGGGACACAAAAAAGCTCCTGCTTGAGCAGGAGAGCATGAGCGTCAGCGCTGCCCAGCGCTCTTCTTCTCACCATGTCCGAGGCCTAAGACAGCAGTGCAATATATTACTTTGTCATGGTGTAATAAAGAGTAACATATTTGTTGTAGCATTATAGCAAGGTCACAGCTGTATAAACTCATGCTAACGGTTTCACAACCCTCCTTATGATGTGACTATGAAACAATGCTAGATGTGAGATCGGAGATACAGTAATAATGTGAGGTAAGTTATCCACAGTAACAAGAAGCTGTTACAGTACACTTGAAAATACTGTGACTGTTTCTAGTGCACAATTAATAAAATATATATATATATATGAGGAGACAAGCTGGACAACTGAGTGTCTGGATGTCTGTCTTTGCACTGAGTGAACTCCACACACACTTTTAGTTATGCTACTAACTCTCACATTTCCACACCCACCCACACCATTTATATCCGCTCCCACTCCACACACACCTTTTGTAAAGCACTGTATATACTGTGGGCTCTCCATTCATGTTAATTCACACTGATACACATACACACTCTTTCACACTTGCTTTCAGGAACCTTTTGACACCTCCAGCCATAAAACACATCCACACCGGGGGAAGGACCAGCACAGATAACATTCCAATAGACACTGTTTATAGTATAGCTTTTGCTTGCTTCATTCATTGTAACATCGCCGGAAGAAGAGATCGGTGTATCTCGAAAGCTCGCACAAATAAAAGCATTTCGTTAGCCACAGAACGGTATCATCTATTTATTTTTTGATTATATATATCTATATAAGTAATACGATACAGTATGAGCGAATATCAGAGGCAGCACTCCATGAGGTTGTCAAAAAAAATATTGTATTCAGTGAGACATAATATCACTGAATACAATATTTTTTTTGACAACCTCATGGAGTGCTGCCTCTGATATTCGCTCATACGGTATCGTATTACTTATTTGTTTCATATAGGATTTGCACCCACCCTCATCTACCTGACGGAGTGCCTTGTTCAATCTATTCACTATATATCTATATATATATCTATATAGATATATATATATATCTATATAGAGTTGAGTTAAGTTATGGCGAGTAAAAAAACTTAACTTAACTCAGTACCGTATTATGGTTGGCCCATCCTTTAGCTTCTTTGCATACCCAGTTAATCAACCCCACACTGATGAGACCCATTAAGGTCGAAACAGCTGTCTGTGGGGTGGTTTTCTGGGTATGCACCTTAACCCTGGCTGTGCTCAAAGCTGTGACCATGCAGCAAGCTTAAGCCTATAGGGAACCATGTTAAAAATGGTTTTTGAAGCAAAAAGTGGCACTGTGTGCTCATTTGCATGTAATTTCCCAGAATCCCTTGCTGCAGTGAAAGTGCTGTGTGCTGGGTGATAATGGGGAAAGGCGGGGTTGCAGACCTGCCTAAGACATGCAGATGAGCATACAGTTGTATTTACATTTATATATATATATATATATATATATATAAACAAACATCACAGCTTGCTCTCAATGTACTGGTTCATATAGACAGGTGCTAGTCTCAAATAAAAGAAAAACAACATTACCATTCTCTCGTCCGGTAAAGAAAGACTGCACTCGGTTCAGTAATCATGAAAAACTGTATTGGGCATCTGAATAAAAAAGATAAGTCACCCAATCCGAAGTTTCGGTCATGGAATAGGACCTTTCTCAAGGGGGTGCACCCTATTCCTATTCCAGGACCGAAACGTCGGATTGGGTGACTTATCTTTTTTATTCAGATGCCCAATACAGTTTTTCATGATTACTGAACCGAGTGCAGTCTTTCTTTACCGGACGAGAGAATGGTAATGTTGTATGTATGTATGTATGTATGTATGTATGTATGTATGTATGTATGTATGTATGTATGTATATGTATATGTATATGTATATATATATATATATATATATATATATATATATATAATATATATATATATATATATATATATATAGGCTATACGATACCGTGTAAGTAGATATCAGAGGCAGCACTCCAGAAGATAGTCAAAAAAATTGGTATTTAATGTGACATATAAACCAACGTTTCGGTCCTCCACACGGGACCTTTCTCAAGGTGATGAACAAACAGAGTGCGTCATAACACATATATATACCCTAAACCACCAAAGCAAACAGGTGCAACACATGCTGTATACAGGAGCTGCACAGAGGCACCAGACTGTCAGGTGACAGTGAGAACGCTGTAACACTCCTGCCACGTCAGCAGTGTTGACTGCGCATGTGTGTATGAGGAGTTGAAGTGTCAGAGTACTGAGACTCCTGTCACATGATAACGGGCCAGTGGAGGGCGCATCTAGGCAATGGGAATGGTTACTGCGCATGTGTGAGATTAACGCTGTAGCAGGGAAAGATTGGATCTTAAAGACCTATAGAATCGCCATTGCGCATGCGCGAACCGCCGATAAATAAATAATGCGGAACTGTGCGCGATCGCCAGCTGATGCGCTTGGGCTCAGCTGGCACAAAAAGTGTGTTGTGGGAGACCCTAGCACATATCTGAACTGTGTAGAGCCAATCTATGTCAAAAAGCGAGTGCTGTTACTCATGTTTATGGCCCCCAGGGAGCTAATGCGCATGTGCAAACTGACAAACATGATTCAATAAAAATAATAAATGGATCAAATCAATGTCTGCTCTCTGCTAATACAAAGAATGACTGTGGGACCAGGCAAAGCACACCCATACTGATGCCCCATAGTAAATAGATAAGCTGTGTAGCAGCAAGACTATGTGCCCGAAGGTAGAGTCTGATGCTCTGCATCATGTAAGCAAAGCTGCCAGCTTAAAATATGTAGTAGCATAAGCTAATACATAAATGGGCTATCAAAGAAAAGGACGTGGGTTAGCCCCTGCACAAATATCATCATGAAAAAATGTTGCACCAACAAAAAACACCAATGTAACAGTGCAATACAGTGATCCCCAATACATGTGAACATATAACCTGAGATGAGCTGACGCATTAATAATATGCATATATTTGTATATACTGCATTGGACCAGAATCAACAATGTATGAATGGACCTGTGTATTAATAAATTACACCAACTTGCCTAATACCGTCTAAATAACATCAATAAATGGGTAAAGTCTTGAATAAGCCTTCTGAGATAAACATTATCCTATGAGGCATGACAACTTTTATATACAGTATTCACAATCGTGACAATGTATGGCGGTGGCAATCGTGGTGTCTATTGGCTATGTGAAGGAATTAGTGTCATAGCATAAAGACAACTGCTGAAACAATGAGGTATATAAACATTAATTGGTGGTGATAACCAATGCATAGAGACAGAATAAATCCTGTAGGATTGAGTGATGATGTGTGAGGCCGCAATTAATAATGCAAGCCCCATCCAGTAGATGGCTGATCTGAGGGCAAAGAGATACATGAAGCAGCTAAGTCATTAATTCAAAGCAACTGGGTCCCAATTGGGCACCGTGACTGTCATAATGGATAGCTCAAAGGAAACAGCTCAGCGACAAATCTTCATTTAGTCCGCGTGGACTTAATGTGTCCAATTTGTAGATTGTCCGGGCCTCCAGTTGAAGGAGAGCTTTGTTGCAGTCCCCACCCCTGGGGGACAGTTGAACTTGTGCAATAGGCATGCACCGTAGAGTAGCAAGACTGTGCTGTTTTTCTTTAAAATGACGAGCCACCGGTTGTTGTGTGAGGTCTTCCTTATTGTCGGTGTCTGCCAAGGCCTTCCTGATTGCAGACCGATGTAAACTGAGGCGTTATATAATCCTATATAAAAAGCACAATTTGGACAACTGATGTCACTGTATTATGTCAGCAAGTACCAGATACACTGCGGTAGGATCATGTTCATTAAATGAGAAATAGGAGTTTTTCCTTCCAAACTCGTAAATGGTATTAACTGTTGTAATCTAATCTGAAACAGTAAGAATACTATTAAGTTTGAGTTCAAAGTGTGTGTTCAAAATGTCCTCCTGCTGCTGAAACGCTCGCCCGAAGACGAGAATGCCACTGTATGGTTGCATAATCGATAATGCGTTTATCCAGCTTATCCCACGCTTTAATGATACGTTGTTATACCAATTACATTTTTCCAGTCCTCCTAGTGACCATCTCATTGTAACGATTTTATCCAAGCGTCTTGAACCATACTTCTTGCTCTGTCTCACTTTGTAACGTGATTATCTTCTTCGCCAACACCATTTGGTAGCTATGCTCTTGATGAGGTCATCACGCCGTCACCAATTCCAAAGAATATTTATTAGATTATCAAATAATTCTTAAACGTAATAATCTATTCTGACGGATTTAGAATTGCTCAAATGTTCATGAAAATGTTCTGATTTTTTGCAAGATCTGATCAAACATAAAAGGGGTCCCGTTTTCTGAACACAGTGTACAATACTTTATTTTATTTGTGGTTTTGAAAGCAGTATTTCTTCAGAACAATTGGTTTAAAATTTGAACTGGTAAATGTTTCCCCCTAGTGTTTAAAGGAGAATATTACTTATTTCTAAAAATGTAACTGTTGGGTACAGTATAAGGCCTGGGACATGGTACAACAGGCCGTGCTGAGCAGATGAACTTACCACCTGCATCTGTAATCAGCGCGGCTTTAGGAGCCGCTTCCGCATGCGTGCGGAGACGTGTGTAATTGCAGGAGACAGACCGGTTTTAATTTTTGCTGCCGAGGGCCCGTCACGTGACTGCCAAAAGCCAATCCGTGACGTGGCGCGGTAGCCCCGCCTAACGCCCGGCTTACACAAGCGCGCTCGCTGACGCTCATGCGACACAAAAAAGCTCCTGCTTGAGCAGGAGAGCATGAGCGTCAGCGCTGCCCAGCGCTCTTCTTTTCACCATGTCCAAGGCCTAAGACAGCAGTGCAATATATTACTTTGTCATGGTGTAATAAAGAGTAACATATTTGTTGTAGCATTATAACAAGGTCACAGCTGTATAAACTCATGCTAACGGTTTCACAACCCTCCTTATGATGTGACTATGAAACAATGCTAGATGTGAGATCGGAGATACAGTAATAATGTGAGGTAAGTTATCCACAGTAACAAGAAGCTGTTACAGTACACTTGAAAATACTGTGACTGTTTCTAGTGCACAATTAATAAAATATATATATACTAGCTGAGAGACCCGGCGTTACCCGTGAGTTAAATTTGCCGCTAGGAAAAGGTGGGGGGAGGGACAGTGGACAGGAGGGGGGGAGGGACAGGGACAGTGGACAGGAGGGGACGGGGACAGTGGACAGGAGGGGACGGGGACAGTGGACAGGAGGGGACGGGGACAGTGGACAGGAGGGGACGGGGACAGTGGATAGGAGGGGGGGCAGTGGACATGAGGGGGGGGGCGGGGGACAGTGGACAGGAGGGGGGGGGGGGACAGTGGACAGGAGGGGGGGGACAGTGGACAGGAGGGGGGGACAGTGGACAGGAGGGGGGGACAGTGGACAGGAGGGGGGGGACAGTGGTGACACCCCCCGCACCCAGGCGCCGCGTGCCTGGAGACTGTCACCGCGGGTTCCACCTCCGGTCTCCGCTCCCGTGGTAGCGTCGGCGACACGCATGGACGGCGCACGCATACTTCCAAACAGAGTCTGGCTTCTCCGATTCACACCACGTCCCTTGCGGACTCCTCCCCCGCCTATCACACAACCCCTTACTGCTGAGCTTCTTCCCTGCTGGCTCCCTATTGGTTCCTGGTACTATATGTGCTCAGCCAGCCCCTTGGTAGATGGCTGAGCATAAGACTTCATTCATGGCGAAGTGCTTACTGCATTCCTACCTCCCTGCCTTGCCCTGTGATTTCCTCTAGTTCCTTTCTGACCTTTGGCTTTGTACCCAGACTCCGACTCTCTCCGCTCCTGCCACGGCAAGTACTACGACGATCCGCAACTCTCCAATCCCTGACCACGACAAATACATACGACGATCCGCACCTCTCTAACCCCGACCCAGCTAACGACTACAACCCTGCACTTCGGACACGCTCACGTGGCTGGAGGTCGGTTTTATCCAATCCCTACCTCGGCCTCGCGGTCGCGTTCTGTTTGTGATGAGCACTACGTTACAAAATGTGGCACTTGTGTCAGTAGGTTTAACCATACTATAAAAGCTTGAACAATGTAACCGCCTAAAGTAGGAAAAGGTACTAGCCAACATGTAATTGAGGCTGGCATGGCAAGTAAGGTTTCCCCCCAAATATGAAATACACAAAAAGCAAATGGCCCTCATTTTCCGGAGGCAGGAATGCCCTTGAGCTTGACAGCGATAAGGAAGAAGGCATGTAGGCAGAGGGTGCCAAGAATCCCCAGAGGTGAAACAAAAACCTAAACCTAGCTACCTACAACTGCCGGACCCTCTCCAGTGAAGCAGAACTGCAAGAACTGGAGGAACAACTTGAAAAGATGAAATGGGATTTTGTTGGCCTTCGTGAATCTAGAAGAAAAGATGAAGGCCTCATTGAGCCCAAAAGCAGACACCTATTCTATTACAGAGGTACAAATAATGGAAGAATCAGTGGAGTAGGCTTCACCATTAACAAGCGATGGAGAAACATATATATATTAATACACACACAAGTGATTTCCTTGAAACTTAAGAAGAAAAGAAAAAACCATGCCGACAAGTCAGTGTACAAGAGGAACAGCAGAATAGTGCCCTGGTATTTTCCTTATTGATTAGCTATCATAGCCAGCAGCACAGAGCATCACCTATTGGTATTACTGGCACTGTCCTACTCTGGGGGACTTCAGGACTACAAGTTAATACCAAATACATAACAAATTGTGTTCGAAGACAAACATTGAATACATGAGGATGCGATGTGTATCACTGTATGCTGTAGTCTCTAAATTACATACAGGCATACCCCGGTTTAAGGACACTCACTTTAAGTACACTCGCGAGTAAGTACATATCGCCCAATAGGCAAACGGCAGCTCGCGCATGCGCCTGTCAGCACGTCCTGAACAGCAATACCGGCTCCCTACCTGCACCGAAGCTGTGCACAAGCAGGGAGACTATAGAGCCTTTTACACATGTGTTATTTACATCAGTTATGCACGTATATGACGATTGCAGTACAGTACAAGCATCATTAAGTGGAAAAAAAGGTAGTGCTTCACTTTAAGTACATTTTCGCTTTACATACATGCTCCGGTCCCATTGCGTACGTTAATGCGGGGTATGCCTGTATACACTTTTATATTGATTTCCCAGTGTAAAGAATGCCATACATAGAAATATTTGTCAGCATAATTAATTCCAGCTCACAAGAGCTTACAATCTACTTGGGCTGAAGCAGTGCCTCAGTGAGTAAAAACACTGACTGTGAAAACACTGGCACTGAGTGTGAAGCAGGGGAGCCTTCCCGGTGTCGGCTCCTTGTGACCTTGGGTAAAGTCATTTTATCTCCCTGTGCCTCAGGCACCAAAACAATTAGATTGTAAGCTCTACGGAGCAGGGACTGTGCCTGCAAAACTATGTACAGCGCTGCGTACACCGTCGGTGTTATACAAGAGAAAAGTATATTATTATTAGGTACAGGGAGATAAAGTGACTTTTCCAAGGCCACAAGGAGAGGGATGCGGAGCAGGATCACCCACTTCAATGTGTTCTCACCACGAAACTACTACTACAGAATAGAATACATTATCCATAAATAAGATTTGTAGGATGCCAAGATAATAACCCTGAAAATACACAAGTGCAAACCATAGCGATTAATATAAAAGAAAACGAAGCAAATGAAACATACCTGAAGGTATTCCTAGCACATACTGCTCAATTGTTCTTACCTTACAAACTGCCACATTAATGCTAAAGTCCAGGATTGAGACACAGAAGGGTCAGTGACCCCCTCCACATGGACATTCATTACAGAAATATGTGGCAAGCTGTGTGTAATAGTGCTGCACTGCAGTGAAAGTGCCTTACATCAGTGGTGCCACTTTGCCCCAGTAGTTTAGGCTACGGCCCCAGTGTCGGCTGCTGCACGCATGACTGGCAGGCTGGCGGCCGTGCAGCTGTGTAAGGCTAGTCCATGGTGACTCAGCCCGTGCGGAGGCAGGCTGAGGGAAAGCGGGTGCTTTCCCTGGTCTTGGTTAGCGTGCTGTCCAGGGGCGTGTCGGGTGGCGGGCCAGTGACGTCACGGAGCAGGGGCTCACTGGTAAGTGAGAGCGCGCCTCAGCACGGGTCAGCACCTAAGCGCTGACCATGCCGAGGCCTAAACCGCGATCTGTGGCTGAGCTGCAGGAGATTGCGACTGGAAGGGGGCGTGGCCATGACATCACCCGGCTGGTTTGCCCTCATTGGCTGACCCGCCGGGGCGTGGCCAGCGCTCCCGTGGCCAGTTGTAAAAAACATAAATCGTGTCTTTTGAAAATCTGGTTGTGCATCGCGGCTGCAAATTGCGCGCAAAGGCAGTTAGTAGGGACGGCCCCATTGAGGGGCGGTTCTTGTTCCTGCAGCACACGCCATAGCGCGCGCTGCAGCTGGCACTGGGGACCTAGCCTAACAGGTTTAGATCTTTTTTTAAATCCTTTTAGAAAGGTTTATATAAAATTTAAGCTTGAAAAACAGAAAATTGGTTTTATTTACCAACAGTTCAGTTTCATGGTAAAAGAAAAACCATAATGGTATTCCTGATTTATATAGCACAGTCCCAAAGTGCTGGGAAACAGCCTCAGGCAAGAAGAATCCTGCTTGTGCAGCCAACACAACAAAGACAAACAATTTCTTCAAAGTTCAGGTCTCCTCTCGACAGAGATACAAAGAGCTCTACTCACAACATCATAATGCAATTCTCCATTTAATGTGACAGCCAAGAACAGTGAAAAGACAACGTTTCAGGTCCATATAGACCTTTCATCCTGATTACAAACCTGTGAGTAGAGCTCTACTTTGCATCTCCGTCTAAGGCTGCACTTATAGTGCCGGCAACAGCGCGTCGCGTCAAAACAAATGCATTGCCGCCATCACGTGCGCTTCTAGTAATCGCGACGCGACGAAGCGACGGATTGGTCGCGATCGCTGGAAGTCAACTCATTTACATTTTTCGAAAGCACAAACAAAATATACTGCTCACTAATAATATGAAAAAGAATGTAACATGGCTGGCGTAGTGACGTCATTCGGGAGGAGGTCTGGAGCTATGCATTGTTGGTAATTTGGTTGCTACATACTTGCTGCAGGCGGCTTGGCAATTGTATGCCATCTGAACTCCCCATGCTGCCTTGCAAACGTGCCTGTGTGTTTCTGTGTGCTGCTTGAGGTTTGATATACCAGGCACTGCCGTGTGCATTTTCAATCCACATTATCTGTGTATATATTATCTGTTTACTTGTTGTTCTTCTACAGTGTACTTTGTTGCACATTTGATTCTGTGCGACAATATATGGAGAGATGTTTCTATATAATATACATTACCACCAAGGACACTTTTGCTTGGACATGACATGTATTGCTATTTTAAGCAACAGTATTATTATATCATCTTTGCATATTACTTGGTCTTAGTACAACCTCTGGCTACACCTCCTTTTGGTTACACTGATATCAACCAGTGATATTTTGATTGGACACACTAATACTCACACAGTGCATTGTTCGTTTCTGGTGATGGTATCTGCAGCAAAAGTTTTCTTTCTAGCACACAGAGTATTTTGCTTCTAATGTTAGATGTTTATGCTCAATTAATTCTGTAGCAATACACTGATTTATCTCTACACATTGTGCAGAGCTGCTGTCCTACACAGGCTCAATCCACATACAGTACCACCAACCTATTGAGTGTTGAGTCTTCCACATTTATCATAGTGTGTGAGCCCCTACCTTATATTGATATGTGCTGTATGATACTTACCATCTATTTGTCATTCCATTAGGGTTTGCCATCATTTTTATCTGCATCCATTAGTATAGGTAATTTCTGGTTGACTCCACGCCATAGCAATCATAGGTTGGTTTGATCGGTATGCTGTGTCAGTGACTGCACTTTAAAACATCGGACATCTTAGCAATATACCCAGAGGTAACCCAAAGATACTATTTAGGTCAATATACCCAGAGGTAACCCAAAGATTACCGTATTTAGGTCAAGGGTTATGGGGGTTAACAATACATACCCATTTCTTTATTAAAGGACTATATGTATGGGGCAATACACCCCATCCCCACCCTTTCACTCCCACCATCCTCCATCTCAATTATATATTATATTTTTGATTTTCATGTATGTAGACTTTATTTTAACTTGACACTCAATAAATGTTATGTTTTAATAGTCCCGGAGTGCATCAACTAATGAGCTTCTAGCTAGAAGGACAAGGTGACAAAACACAACTTTCTTTCTAATTTTTGATAAATTATTCATTTTAATTTTTCCAGCCTGATGTCGCCGTCGCCGGCACTGTAAGCGTAGCCTTAAAGGAGACCTGTACTTTGCAGAAATTGTTTATTCCTGATTTATACACAGAAAATAAGCATTCCTACAAAGTACCAGCAAGCGTTGGAGTGTTCTGGAATCCCCTGTTTGCACAGAAGGCGGTAGGTAACCTGAATGCTGTGTACATGTTACAACTAGAATGTTGTTTCACGACCAGGTATCACTATTTTACAAAAACAAAATGCATAACATGCATCTGTTTTATCTGCCAAGTAATATGCGTATAGGTCTATATCTACTAAATGGTGCTATGCCATAAAACACCATGGCCCAGCTGATGCAGGGTATTGCATAGCAGTTAACACCAGATCGGGTGCGTTACCCCCTCATCGAAGCTTAGTAAATCCAGGCTCTCGTCTGATGCCATATCATGGCCCATATACAGCATTTGCTCAGCTCTACTGTTTTGTTGTGTAAATATTAATTTGCTTCTTCATATCAAATCAGGTATTTATCATGGAGAACATGTATTACTAGAAAACAGCCACAGGAGGGCAGTCGACCACAAACTATACCATAGAGTGCATAGTCTTAACTGCAGTAACGCAAAATTATGATGTAACCGTAGGTGTCTGTGTTCATCCGAACGCCAGCCTTTTTAAGGGTGCGATTGGCTAAACTATAAACATTTTGTAAACTGTCACAGGAGTACATTTAACACCTTTACCTTCTGGGATCAATTCACTAGGCAGGGAAAGTAGTGGACTAAAATTGGGTTTATTCTGATAAACCAGCAGGTTTACAAAATATTACAAAACAGAGAAAAACACACTTAACTGGGTGAGTGGGGGGAATGGCCGGGTCTTCGTTCATTTGGAGAACTGGACCGCATCTCTATAACTTGTCCTCAGCTAGGCTTTCCCGGCACCTCAATGCCCAGTGCTTTGCTATTCGGAGTAAAGCACTTTTGAAAAGCCCGCCAGCGCTTCACCGGACCTCATCTAGGAAAAGTCTGGTTCCCTGATCGGGCAGTCCCCTTACATAGACCTCGTGTCCTATGTTTAACATGGAAGAGGGACTAGTGACCAATCAGAGAACAGATCGTAATTGCAACAGCCAATCATACTGTAAGCTGGAGGCTTGGCGCACGCATTAGAGGAGGTGGAGTATTGAGGGGCTCAGGTAGCCGGCGACCGGGAAATTCATACTGGCCACTGGGAACCGTGCCTATAAGCAACAGCTTTCCCTTGCCAGCCCCATACCTCCTGCTGGGTATATGCCCCACGGAGTGTGGGAGAACAAAGTCTCCCACGCGGGGAGTCTTTGTCTCTGGACCTGGTTGTCCACCTTTCCCCGCTCACCAAATCACCCGACACCTCTCAACTTCCATCCTCCTCTTTTATCCACCATCTCTATGCGGGCACCTCGGTTGATCGAATTACCGAGACTGCCTCCCTAGAGATGAATACAGGTTTTAAAAGTACATTTCTTTTTTACAACCTGGGCTCAGGAACTTGGGCTGTTTTGAGACCTTTCTGGCGGTGAAAACAATATCTCATAGGGGAAACATAGTGGTATTAATGTGCATACGCGCAAATCAGACGCGATTTGCAGATAAATTTAGGTGACAGCCAGTAACGGTGTCCCAAAACATTCTACACATTTTAATACTGTTTACCCCCCTCCCAGTATCAACTATTACAGTCTCGTTCCCGAAGTCCCAGTTCTGTACCTATGATGGTTAAGAGGTCCAAAACACAGACACCTTGGTATTTAGGGGTAGCCAGTCGGGCGTCACCATTATGAAGGCTGGCTACTCCCACAAATAATCGAAGAATTGAATTGGCTTCCTTAAACTAATTTAACCATGGCAAAGATTGTTTAGTCTGAAATAACAGTATATGGACTTGTGAGCACATTCACGTCTCAGACAGGTAGGTAACCCTGCTATTCACCATTATCGCTTAGCATATAGTGCTTCCACTGCAGCCATGGATTCTGGGTAATGACATGCAAATGAGCACTCACAGTAACCTTTTGCTTACAAATTGCATTTCTTAGGAGACTTTGAATGTGGCTGTCGGTCATGTGTTTTCTTTACCTTCATCCCACTAAGTCCTTATAAGAGAGGCAATAAAGATAAGGGGATAGTCAGGGGGCTAGGACTGTACAATACAGACAGAAATTAGCCAAAAGGGGAGTAGCCAAAATAAAATCAAACTTTTCCCAAGTCTCAGCTCACTCTGTTTTCATACGAACGTTACAAAATTATTTTAAAATACAGCTGAACCCCGTTATAACGCGGTCCTTGGGGTCCAGAGAATGAGACCGCGTTATAACCGGGATCGCGTAAATTTCTCTGAGCGAGGACTTACCGGCATCTGCATTTCTCTCCTCTCTCTGCCCTTAGACTTTCAAGCGCAGAGGAGGGTCACATGATACACATCTCCCTACACCACGTGGAATTTTTATTTATTTTTTTCCATTAAAACATTCAATAATTTATTGCTAACAGACACATACACACACCCCTACACCATGTAGTAACTGAACATGAAAACATTTTATATAATACACATGCAGGAATCGAACTCAGGACCTTCCATTTGCTAGACCAATTCCTTACCTGCTACACCACAGCATAGGTGTGACGTCACACACGTATTAACCCTTGTCGCGTAAGCAGGTCACATGCTCCTAGGCGTGCCGTACATGACACAACATATAAATATATCAATGTGTTTACATTCAAGCTTTCCATTCAAACGGCCTGCATATGTTTATAATTAGCTTGCCTGTAATACTTTGTGTAATGCATTGTGCAATAACTTCCAATAAAATGTATTACAAAAAAACAAAACAAGTTCATGGTAAAGAGACAGTTGCGTGCCATGGACCATAAGAAGATTCCCAGTGCTACCCGGCATACATACCGGTAATGGTGCCAGCATCTCTGTATGCTGTCTGGTCCAGTGCATCTTCTAACCCCCCTGCATCGCTTACATATTGCTCTTCATGAATGCCCGCGTCACAGGCTAAGATTGCATGGTCGCTCGCTTGCGGATGGCGCACGGTGACGGCCAAGGTGTCGTGGTGCAAAGCTGTGGGGTCCAGCTTGGCAGGTTTCACGGAGATGTGCAAACTGCCATCAGGTGGAGCAGTGCTGGTGGTGCAGTCCAGCAGGCAGTAACCTATGCCAGTGTGCGAGTGACAGCGTTACAGCCCGAGAGATAGCTGCAAAACAGAATATAAATACCAGATAAAAATTACAATGTCATTAGCAGTTCTCACACAGTGGGGGGCCACACAATATAAGAGTCAACTGAGATATAGATAGATCGATCGATCGATAGATAGATCTAGAACTTTGCGAAATTCATATGTTTTTCTTGAACTTTGTGAAATTTAATTCTTGATCTTTGTGAAAGGCGTGTTTTTTCTTGGCTGTTTTATTATGTTTGGGATAATATATTCAAATGCAGCGGTGTGCAACTTAAACCAACCAGTGTCCAGGGATGTGGCTCTCGTATACCTCCATGTTCCTTAAGCCTAATTAAAGATGATCATTACTTTATTTCAATTAGAAACGTGCTCTGTTCTCTATTGCCTTCCATTTGAAAATACTAATAAATAGTTTAAGACCAGGGCTGCAGTGACCTTAACATTGCAATACGGCAGCGGTGCGCAAACTGGGGGGCGCGCCCCCTCGGGGGGGCGCAAGATTATGTAGGGGGGGCGCAGGCTGCGTGTGGAGAAACCTGGGGGCGGGCGGCCAGAAGCTCCGTGCAGAGGCTGCTTCCAGTTCTCTGCTGTGTCTTGCAGAGGGGGCGGGGCCTTGCAGAGGGGGCGGGGCCTTGCTGCGGGGCCTTCCCTGCACACAGACAAGCCCTCCTCCTCCTCCTGTCTTTTACCCGCCCGTTTTTAGCAGCACATGGGGGGACCTGAGCAGGTTTAGTTACTCTCTCCCCCTACCCACCAGGTGTGTGTGTGTGTGTGTGTGTGTGTGTGTGTGTGTGTGTGTGTGTGTGTGTGTGTGTGTGTGTGTGTGTGTGTGTGTGTGTGTGTGTGTGTGTGTGTGTGTGTGTGTGTGTGTGTGTGTGTGTGTAGAAATGTGTGTATATGTAGAAATGTGTGTGTATATGTATGTGTGTATATGTGTATGTGTGTTTTGTATGTATATGTGTATGTGTGTGTGTGTGTATATGTAGAAATGTGTGTGTATATGTAGAAATGTGTGTGTATATGTAGAAATGTGTGTGTATATGTAGAAATGTGTGTGTATATGTAGAATTGAGTGTGTGCTGTGTTGGTTGTGATTTGAGTGTGTGTGTGTGTGTGTGTGTATATGTATGTTTGTGTGTGTATATATATGTGTGTGTGTATATATGTGTGTTTGTGTGTGTATATATATGGACTGTTGTGTGTGTGTTTGCGTGTGTGTGCCTGTTGGTTGTCTGTGTGTGTGTTGTGATTGAGTGTGTGCTGTGTTGGTTGTGATTTGAGTGGGTGTTGTGTGTATGTGTGTGTGTATATGTATGTATGTGTGTGTGTGTTTGTGTGTATATATATATGGACTGTTGTGTGTGTGTGTGTGTGCTGTGCCTGTTGGTTGTCTGTGTGTGTGTGTGTTGTGGTTGAGTGTTGTGTGTGTTGGTGGTGATTATGTGAGTGTTGGTTGTGACTGTGTGTGTGTAGTGATTGAGTGTGTGCTGTGTTGGTTGTGATTTGAGTGTGTGTGTGTGTGTGTTGTGATTGAGTGTGTGTGTTGGTTGTGTGTGTTGTGATTGAATGCAGCGTTGCACAAACTGAGGGGGGGACGCCCCAGGCGCAAGATTATTTAGGCGGGGCGCGTGCAGCAAAACCTGGTTGTGCAGGCGAAAAAGATGTGCGCGCGCGGGCGGCCAAATAGAATAGTGCAGGTGGGGCCACGTGATTCGGAGGTACGCGGAGGAGCACGCCCCAGCGCTGTGATGTCAAACGCCCCTCCCTCCGGTGTCTGCCTACAATAGCGCTGTGGTCCTGCTCTCCTCCGCTGGCAACCTGCTTCGCTGCGATCCTCTTCAAGTGTGAGGGTAGGCTGCCAATATATCAATCATACTATGAATGTACAGAAATAATAAAAAAAAGTGTAAACACTTCCCCGCTCGTGCTTGCTAAATGATGCAGGACACCCTGTGCTCATGCTTGGAGAGTTGGTGATGTCACCGCTCTCAGCGGCAGCGTGGACGCAGCCTAATTTTGCAAGAGCGAGCTGTTGAAGTATGTAAGTATTTAGGCTGCGCTTATAGTGCCGGCGACGCAACGTCGCCCGAAAACAAATGCATTGGCGCCGCCGCGTGCGCTTATAGTAAGCGTGACGTGGCGACGCGATTTTTTGAAGCTGGCAATATTTGATTTTTAAGGGGCTGTCGCCTCATATGACAGCCCCTGAACCAATCAATGGCCTGGTCGCCCACGCCGCCGCCGCAAAGCGAAATACAACTTTCGCTAGCGGCGACGGGTGACGTCGCGGGCACTATATGCGCGGCCTTAGACATATTTGTATTTACATTGTATACCATTTAATAAAGGTTTTTTTTCATGGGATTTTGATTACATCAGGCAGGGGGGCCCGAGAAATTTCATGGATAAAAAGGGGGGCTCGGCATAAAAAGTTTGCTCACCCCTGCAATACGGAATAGACATTAATATATACGTCATGATAAAAAGTAGTAAACGTTTACAGCTACTACCGTGGCAACACTATTACTCTGCAATGCATCCATGTACTTGCTCTATAGATTGACCACCAATAGCGGAAAGTTTTAGGTATGGGCTGGGACAAATGTAACTTTGGTGCAGCATGAATGAGCAGTTTGCTATGGATGTTTTATTGTGTGTTGTGAGCCAGGGACTTAAAGCAGGAAAATGTGAAAAATCCTATATAATAGAATCAGGGGAGAGCAAAGTTTTTATGCCGGGCCCCCCTTTTTATCCATGAAATTTCTCGGGCCCCCCCTGCCTGATGAAATCAAAATCACATGACGTCAGAGCAAGTGGGCTGGTTCAGCCAATGAGGGCAAAGCAGCTTTGTGACGCGTCCACCACGCTTCTAGAACTCAAGTTCACAAATCGCTTGGGCTGCAGGCGTGCACGCAGGCGATATATAGTAGTATTGGATCACTGTTTTTTTATTGCTGGCATCTGGTAATATGTTTATTTTCTGGTGCACAAGGCAATACATGTGGGGGCATTCATCCACCTCTTTGCTACCTCCCTTCCCACTCCCCACATTTTTTCCCCTTCCCCCTCCCTTTTTCCTTCTCCCATTTGCTTTCCCCAGGGTCATCCACTCCTACCTACCAGTATTATGTATTATTTATTTAGTCCCGTTTTAAATGTTACCCAGGGATCAGGGATCACCATAACCAAACTCAAGGGGGGTACTGATGGATCATCCCTGCTGATCAATGCTCCCAAGTGACCCCCCCTGACCCAAAGAATAACCATAAGCCCCCAAAACTCATCCTCCTCCCAAGCCCCTAAATTCTGCCATCTCTGCCTGACCTTCATCCCTCTGTTTAGCTGCCTCCAGCCAGTGTGTGCCTCTCCCTTCCCTTCAGTGTCTATCCCCCTCCCCCCAATATGTCTCTCACCCCCATGTCTCTCTTTCACCCTCCCCCTCCATAACATACTTTCACCCTCCCTCCATGTCACACTGTCACCCACCCTCCCCCTTTCCATGTCACACACACCCTCCCCCCTCTCCATGCCACACTGTCACACTCACCCTCCCCCATGTCACACTGTCACTCACCCACCCTCTCTCTCTCCATGTCACACTGTCACACTCACCCTCACCCCCCATGTCACACTCACCCTCCCTCCCCCTCTCCATGAAACAGTATCACCCTCCCTCCCCCCTCTCCATGTCACACTGTCACACTCACCCTCCTTCCTCTCCATGTCACACTGTCACACACTCACCTTCCCTCCCCCCTCTCCATGTCACACACTCACAATCTCTCATCTCATCGTGCTGCAAGCAACAAGGCAAACGAGTTCCTGCATGAGATGTGTAGCACAGCGCCACGTAAAGGATGGAAGAGAAATTGAAGCTACACACTGCTTCTTTTCTCTGCTCCTTGCAAAATTGCCGACCACTGCCTGCTCCCCCCCAAAACAATCTTGCGCCCCCCCCATGGGGGTGCACCCCCCAGTTTGTGCACTGCTGTAATAGATAAAACTGTGCTTTTTTTTTTTTTTTTTAAACTCCTAACGCCATTTTATTGATTTTTTAAATGTACTGATCATCCTTTGGGTGCTACAGCAATCATTTAGAAAGTCATGTCCACTTCCTCTTTTGAAACAAGCTCTGTAACAAACATTTTTGAGCTGTGCCCTTTGGCAACAAAGTATCACAAACAGATCTGTTGCTGTGTTCCAACCAGCAGAGTGTCTATTACTCTGAAAGCTGCAACAATAATGTGTTACACTTGGTAATATAACATTACATATCAGCTACAGCATTTCACAGACTGCAGCACAGAGGTAGAAGGCAGCCATTTTGTAAGGCACACACCAGGATTTTTACAGATTTATCACAGGAGCACCGAATGATTGCCAGCTTAGATAAGAAAGTACAATTATACATGGTCACATGCAGTACATATAAAAATAAGAAGAAAAAGGGGGAAATGTAGTATTGCTGCTTTAAAAATCAGACTGTGTTTAACTTCTTCGGTAGCAGAGGTGCTGACAGTAGGCCGCAATGCAGGCCTCTTTGGTA
Source organism: Ascaphus truei (assembly GCF_040206685.1). Classification (NCBI taxonomy): domain Eukaryota; kingdom Metazoa; phylum Chordata; class Amphibia; order Anura; family Ascaphidae; genus Ascaphus; species Ascaphus truei. Next base: position 336,964,675 of record NC_134484.1, read on the forward strand.
GTTATGTAAATAGACCAAGATACTGCATTTTGACATGTTACTTCAGCAGGAACATGAATAAAATGCACACTGATTACACATACAATATGCCAGACATTTATTTGGTTTGAAGTCACATGAATTTAATCAACCACAAAATATTATTTAAATCTCGAGAAATTATGCCGATTCACACTGCTATAGACCCAAATGGTAACATTGCCAATATATAAAAGAAATTTATATTTTAGATTTACAGATAACGACAAGTAACCACGCGACACTAGCAAGTGCCACTTCCCTGTGCGCTCTATGGTTCAATGAAGAATGGTGAGAGAACATAACTGTGGATAACGTTTAGTTATCGGGCTAGCACTATTTAGTCAATCAATCATAGGCTGTGTTTGGTCAAAAATGCCCACTGATTTCAAAACGACCCGAAGGATATAGAATTACCCCGTATGTGAGAATAGTTTACCAACTGCCTTCAAACATTCAACCAACCCTTTGTTTCCTTGTGGAACCCTACTGCACCTGATAAAAACATGTGTGCCACTAACTCATCAATATACAGTATGACATTGTCATATAGGTGGGAAACATAGCTTCCTATACATACAGAAAAGATCTCCAAGTCATTTCTCCACTTACAAATTATTAGGCGAGGATGCAAAATAAGATTTGCTACAGGCGGTTAAGAAGTTGTCTACGTGGTTTGCCTTTGCAAGATAGAACAATTCCCCAGATGATGGATACTGCACACAGAGAAGAGGGTGTGCACTTGTCATAAGGAAGATAGATTTGTTTTCTAGAAAGAAAGAAGATAAAAAAAGGCTCAGAGTTGCTTGGAAGACAACAAAGGAATTCCTTACGGTGTTAATGCTAAGTTGCATATGTGGCGTCTGTGTCTCATCATGCAAACTGCCAATATGTACAGGTCATGTTATTTGCTGATAGAAAATACATGCAAATTAAAGAGCGCCTTAATTCTCCAAGTGCATTTCAACGTTTTAGCCGTTTTTAAAGGACACCAATGCAACACCAAACCTTAGGGCACCGAAGGCCTGCAGCTACCTTCAGCATTGACGAGTTTAAACATGCAAATAAGTTGGCCACATATGATCCACACGAATCTAGTTTAAATGTATGACTTGAAATAGCTGTGACATTCTACGTCAACTCGTGGCTACCTCAGCTGCTTCTAGCTAATTACTGCTAATGTTTGTCCACTGGCTTAAATATGCACTAATTGAATGTATGTGTCCTTTACCATACAAGCTGAATGCCAGTGCTTCTAAAACCATGCCGAATAGGCTGTAAATAAACTTTAAACAGCGTGTCACTTTTTATGGTAGATATCAGGGACACCATCTTGAACACCTGATTTTTCTGTCAAACGTTCAATGGCGGTAACAACCTTCAATTTTTAGAATCCCATTTTTAAATGTTATTATAGGATCAGGATTCTCTGGCTGAGCTTCCACAGTGAGTTACAGAGGTGTGTCACGACCCTTAGTTAAGTGTGTAATGAAATGTGTAAGTAAAAAAGAAATGGAAGATAAAAGAAAAATATAAAGTGTAAAACAGCATTATAAAAAATGTGACATGAAGCAGCTAAGCATAAAAGCAGTATTGTCGTTGCGCTTATTCAATACTCATGGCAGCTCACAGACAGGGGCATTGATACAGTATGCATAAAGTATAAGACAGAAATCATTCTCTCCCCCACTAGACATCACTCTTATTTTCTTAGTTATGGAACTCAGAAGACTTTTCTTTTAGTGAGAAGATGTTGCCCCTTTCTAAGATAGACACCAGGCAACTATATGAAGGCAAGCCACTAACCAGAGGTGACAATGACATGGTTATGGAGTTAAACCTAGGTGATTGACACCGTCTTTGTGTCAGACACCTTTAAGTACTTTTACATATTTAATTAAGTTCATTTGTAAACATGGTAAACCAAGACATGGAAGAGGTTTGTCTTCTCGTTACCACCCTTTATCTAATGGCACTCTGTTCCAGTCAGGCAAAAAGAGAACACTTGTTTACTTAAAACATAATTTTTAATACGTGGTTATTATTTAAAATATCATTAGCGACGGTGAAAAAACCCCCATTAATTTAATGTATAATTCCTAAAGAACATAATGTTAAAAGTCCAGTCCTGAAGGCCAAAAAAGGGGGATTCCTAGAAAGCATTTAGAGCTAGAGAGTAATACAAAAAAACGGCTATGACAGTACAAGCAGTGAAAAGGTTTGAACCATCAATTCAGTGACAGGAACTATAAAGATAGCTCTAATTAATTGCAACAGTTGCTTTTCTTGTTATATACAATTCTTGATTGTTGTAACAATGGCACTATTCTGAGCAGCAGTGTTAATAACCATGTAGTGTAACCAGAAATAATTGCCACGTTTAAAGAAGGAACTCCGACTGTTGCCAGTATGAGTTCTAAAAGTGTGCACCTCATACCAGGCACGGGGCACAACAAATGGACACGGAGGAAAAACCTCAACTCTACTGCACCGACACACTTTATTCGAGCAAATACCCAGTATGTACCTGGCAGATACCTGGAATGCGCAGCTCCTCACCTCTGACAAGCCCCGTTGCGTTTGCCTTCCCAGCCTGGGTTCATGCCTGCCTGACGGGCGGCTGATCTGTTAAATGATAATGATTAGGATTTAATAGGCTGCAATGCTTCGCGTGTCTACCAGATGGCATAAATTCATGAATTGTAATGCAGTATATATATACTGTGCAGTATTGCAGCCAGCGGGAATAAAATGCTTCAATCCCTGCCTGGAAAATAACACAATGCACTCGGGCAGAAAACAGTCACAAACCTCAATACACCCGGGTATACCCGAATTCGTGGGACTAGCCGAGCTCGAATAAAGTGTGTCGCCAGTGTAACCTTCCTCTTTATCTTTAGTAGCCTTCTAGCAGGGACAGGGTGAGTAGAGGTTGAGTAAACTCTTAACTGACAAGCAGTCACCAATTCACAGGCCATAATGAGAAGAAAATTGTTCTTAATTTAAAATACAACAGCCAACTGCTAGTTTTAAAGGGGCAGCCTATCCTAGGATCAAAGTCTACTTAAATTAGTGACATATTAAAGAGGTGCAACATTACTTTTTTTTATATAAAAATCCAGACACCGACAGTATAAGTATTTTGTTATATACAATTATTAAAAGTTAGTTGGTAAACATGATGAGTGGTTTCCTCTGGCGACTCCTTTTCTGATGTTACTCCAGAAAGCCAAATCGTTGCTATAAACATGGTTGCGCTTGATTAGGAAACGAATTGAGATTTATAAACTCTTTACAACATGTTTTTAGGTCAGCAGTGCGATTACATTAAGTTATTTTCAATAATTGTGTGTGTGCAAACTAACAGTGATTGTACCTTTCAGTGAAGAAGCGAAGAACAACTATAAAATGATATAGTGCCCAAAGTCATGCAGTAGCTGCAAAGGCAAACAAGATCTTATCTTGCATTAAATTGGCAATGAAGGGAAGTAAACATAATTATGCCCCTTTATAAAGGGGCCCGTTTGCCCCATTGCCTGTTTAAATTAGATTTATTTACATTAGAAAAGAGGCGTCGAAGAGGGGATATGATAACTATATACAAATATATTGGGGAACAGTACAAGAATCTTTCAAAATAACCATTCATCCCAATGGCGGTACAAATGACACAGGGTCATCCCTTAAGGTTGGATGAAAGGAGATTTCACCAACAACAAAGGAAAGGGTTCTTTACAGTAAGGGCAGTTAAAATGTGGAATTCATTACCCATGGAGACTGTGATGGCAGATACAATAGATTTGTTCAAAAAAAGGTTAGCCATCTTTTTAGAAAAGAAAGGTATTCAGGGATATACCAAATAAGTAAACATGGAAGGATGTTGATCCAGGGAGTAATCCGATTGCCAATTCTTGATATAGGATAAATTATCTGGTGTCTAAATGTAGCATACTGTGGGTTGAACTTGATGGACGCATGTCATTTTCAACCTCATCTACTATGTAACTATGATTATAAGCATATGTCAGGAAGCACGAATGCACATTAAATGGGTCTTCTGCTCTTTCGCCATGCTCATAGCCTTCGGTCAATCTCACATATGGCAAGTAGAACAAGTGCAGGCTCTGCCAGCACTGAACAGAATGTACGTTCTCACAAGGATGGGAAAGCCAGCAGTAATTATTACAATCTATTTAGCAGTGGATGCAAGACTGTTCAGTGCATTTCCATTGCTCCCAGCAAGCAATTCTCAGGCATAATTTAACATCTCATATCCACTTTAGAAAAGTCAATATAAGAACCACATGGAAAGCAGAGTAACATTCTAACGCAACAGGTCTCGACCATCAAATTAAGCTAAAGAACCCTCACTTTCCAAGTCTGACCAATTCACTCACCCCAACTGAGATATGGTTAATTTCATGCTCCTAGAGTAAAAAACTAATCAAGGATCAACAAGAGAGCTCTTCACAGACAAAAATGAGTGCAGACTGCTTTCAAAGCTTCAGAGGTCTCTTCTTCAGAAAAGTCCCATATATTATATTTTAATCTATGAAGAACTGCCTTGTTGGACATTAAATGGATGCAATTGATAAATCTCCAAAATTATGTTGCACTTAAAAAAATTAACAACAGGTTGTGTTTTGTAGTTAAAAACTTTTAGATGATCCCTAAGGTAGCTGAAAAGCATGTGTCTAATTAACTGGACTCAGAGAGCAGTACCAGTCTCTGCACTTGTTGCTCAAGGTCATAGTATATAAGTAATGAGCGGAAAATATGAAATTAAGGTTCATCTTCCTGAAAGCGTCAGAAGCATTGGTTTCTAATGGAATGCAGTATATGACCGCAGAGCAGGAGAAGCGGAGCACGTGACCTGCATATGGGACAAGGGTTAATACACTGCTCTCAAGCTGACCCACTTTTCACCTTCGCAAAGGTCCCTCAAATTAACAATAACTCCCTTCAAACCATCCCCATATACCATCCCCACATACCATGTCACAAACAGCACACAAGTGAGCACATGACTTAGATATGCAACCAGAGTTAATACACACGGCTACTCTAGCCAACTCACCTTCTTCCTCTGCAAGGTACTTTGAATTAGTTAATATTAACCCCTTACTCAATTACAATCATATCTATCCGCTGCCACCACCCGAGAAATATGAAAATAGGTAATTAACATATCTGCCAAGGTCTCGGGACCCTATTTATTATAGAAAAAACGATGCCTAACCCACAAAAAAACTGTAGTAGAAAATGTGTCCAAAAATGTAAATACGCTCTACTCTTTCTACTTTATTCAGAACCAAAAGCGTTACATATACAGTACATACATACACACATACATACTTTCATTTGTGCAAGCTTTCGAGATACACTGGTGAAGCGCTATGTACATTAATGGCGCTATATAAATAAAGACATACATACATCCATCCCTTCTTCCGACGGTGTTACAATGTATAAAGCAATGTATGTGAAAGAAGGGGGGTGACCAAGTGTGGCGCTCTTATATAGTGTTCTTTAGCATAAACATGTGGTACACATAATATAATAAATGGTGATACTTATACAAACGTCGGATGCAGCTATAACCCGGTGTAGGATTGCTTTATCAATCCTTGTGGCAAGTGAAGAGAGGGGTCATCGGGAAGCGCATACCGTGTTGAAACAAAAAACAAATGCTTATAGTGCAATATTGTAAAGTCAATGGTGTGATAATAAACTGCTAGCTAGGATGAATATACAGAATACTCACAAACGTGAGCTAGAAATAGGCACATAAAGGTATCTTTAAGTAGTGGTTGTAATCCGTGCAGACGGGATATCATCAGACCGGTACTCGCCACACAGGACCTTAAGGTAAGACGATACTGGACATAGTGTAGACTGTATAACACATTTAATACGGGTAAAAACAAATCCAATCAACTCACATGGTGTGTAAGGTAAAAAAGCATATAGATCACAACATGGATCTCTGCAAACTCTGCAACCGGATGAGTCTTCTCTCAAGTTTCCCTCTGTGCTGGCGTGCGTGTCACGAATGCGTATCACCGGCAGCCGGAAGTGACGACATCCGCATCCAGAGGTTCCGGTTGGGGCAAACGGCGTCACTCTACGCGTTTCACCTTCTCGGTTTCTTCAGGCTCCGGTTTCACCTTCTCGTATTTCTACCTCATGTTTGTGAGTATTCTGTATATTCATCCTAGCTAGCAGTTTATTATCACACCATTGACTTTACAATATTGCACTATAAGCTTTTTGTTTCAACACGGTATGCGCTTCCCGATGACCCCTCTCTTCAATGTATAAAGCAAGTAAGGTTTAACTTGAAAACAGTGCATCTTGGAATGTTATCTGTGACTGAAGCCCATCCCTCCCCATGTGCTGTATGCAATTTATGACTTACGGTGTTAAATAGTCCCTGAATGTTAGTGATGTAAGTGTGTGTATCACTTAGGGGTGGTCTAAACCGAGACCGCAGTTTCATGAGTCACTACTGACACAGGAGAACTCTTCCCATGAGTGCTAAAGGCCATGTCTATACATACTGCACTACATGTATGCACACACAGCTGTCTCTTACACATACTAATACTCTATGTAATTCTATCCCTATATACCAATAGGGACCACATAGTATCAACACAAACTTTTAGTAATGCTACACCCTCTAACATTTCCACACCTACCCATACCATTTATACACTCCCACTACACACACACACCTTTTGTAAAGCGCTGTATACAATGTGGGCTATTTATAAATGTATATTTACATACATACACAAACACACTCTCTTACATCATTAACATTCAGGGACTATTTAACATCTCAAGTCATAAATCGCATATTACACAGGGGGACGGATAGGTTTCAGTCACAGATAACATTCCAAGATGCACTGTTTTTAAGTTAAACCCTTGCTTGCTTTATTCAATGTAACACCGCCGGAAGATGAGATCAGTGTACAGTACCGACACACTTTATTCGAGTGTGGTCGGTACCGCAAGCCGGGAAATCTCCCGGCTTGCTAGTGGCCGCCCCTCGGCGTGCCGCGCGTCATAGACGCGCGGTCACGCGTCTTCGGGAGCGTGCACCCCCTGCACGCGCGTCCAGGGGCTCCCCGAGGGAGCCCTGGTGTCCCGCGATCGCGGGACAGCGGCAGGGGTTTCCGGGGGACCCGGCGGACCCGGCAGCGGTAGGGAGAGCGCCCCGATCGGAGGGCGCTCTTCCGCTGCTTCGGCGCGCGCCCGTCACTCTCGGGCGCGCGCCAGGCTACTGCTGCGGCAGAGAACGGGCAAATGCTCGAATAAACTCTGCCGCAGCAGTATCTCAAAACCTCGCACAAATAAAAGCATTTCAATAGCCACAGAACGGTATCATCTCTTTATTTTTGAATATATATATATATATATATACACACATACATATATATACATATATACACATTGGAGAAACAAGAGAAGATAAAAAAAGAGAAAAATAACATAAATAAATAAAAAGCGCCCGATCCATGTGTAAAATCTGGTAACAAAATTTTAATAAAAAATCACAAGACAAATGCACACTCACAATTTGTCAATGCAAATTAAGCATTGTATGGGTAAACCCATGCGCCAACAAGTAGCTGCTCGCCGAATGTTTACTTCAGTACATCAAACCTCACTGCTACCGGTGCATCACAGTCAGATGTCCCTCCAGAAATTCAGGTATACAGTCTGTTGTTCCAGCATTAGATGCTGTGTGTGGCTCAGGGAACGTCCTCCCTCTCCTGGCAGCAGACGCAAGAGCTATTCCACCAAACGTAGCTCCTTGAAACCACGTGCCCCATTATATTTTATAATAATACATTTTTACAATTGTTTTATACGGGTCATCTGTGCTAACATTTGTTGTGGTTTGTTTGTTGTCAGGAGTCTACTGCGGGGCTAGTACACACCCAGGCGCTGTTGAATCTTTCAATTAATATATATACACATATATACATACACACAAACACACACACACACACACATATAACAAAATCCTGATATACAAAATCCGCAGCACTCACCAATTGAAATGCAAAAACGATTTCAAGGGAGCTTGAGAAAGACCGGGAGGTCCGAAACGTCGCTTCTTTTTCCCTGCTGTTACCCCTGATGCTTGTGTTTCTACATTAAATTCTTTTTGCATTTCAATTGGTGAGTGCTGCGGATTTTGTCTATTTTTGCTGCTGGAGGGTGATCCTGGTTGCACTGCTTGCACCACAACTGACCAGATAAGTTGCTTTCCTTATACTTTCCCCTAGTGGGTGCCCTGAACGTGTGTGTGTGTGTGTGTGTGTGTGTGTGTGTGTGTGTGTGTGTGTGTGTGTGTGTGTGTGTGTGTGTGTGTGTGTGTGTGTGTGTGTGTGTGTGTGTGTGTGTGTGTGTTAAAGTGTGTAAAAGTGTTAAAGTATCCAGTGTCCAAAAATAAATTTAAAAAAAAAAAACTTTGTTGAGAAAAGTGGGAGGTGCTCCAAAATATAAACGGAGACTAAAGCAGCTTCAATTCAATCCAAGCAAACTCTATAAAACAAAGAAAAGTAGCGCAGGCTCCATAATACTTAGCCGTATAAAAATTAATTAATACATTGGTTAAAAGGAGTGGAACGAGATTAACTCACAATGGAAGGCAAGTTAAAAGCATTGAGAAAATAATACTTATGGTCACCACGACGGAGCAGTTATCTTGGACATCTGGGACCGGAACGCTGGGTGTAAAGATGAAACGTGGCACGTAAAGCAGGATACCAGGATTGTAGTATGTAATATCCAGGAGCTCCTTCCTCTGTGAGTGCATCTCGTACCACTCCTTCTAACCAATTTATTCAGTCATTTTTATACGGCTAAGCACAATGGAGCATGCACTTTTTTCTTTGAGATATATATTAGTAAAGATACCAGGTGCGCAGAGATATAGGGATTAATATCTAGTAGGTGCTGCCTGAATGCTGGCTTTAACACAAAAAACCCAAATGGTATATGTGTTATTGCATTTGGCGCAAAAACAAGATTATACCCAAATAGATAGATAGTTAGGATAGGAGAGATAGAAAGAGATGAACAGCCGGCACTCCAATATAGCTCATTTAGGTAGGTGCATGTCCCATAATAAGTAGATAAACATACGATACCGTTCGCACAGGAATCAGCAGACAGCACTCAGGTTTGTGAAAAATAAACATACATTGTAGAAAAAATGACACAAATCACCAAAGTTTCGGACCCACAAACGGGCCCTTCCTCAGGGTAGTGCACCACCCTGAGGAAGGGCCCGAAACATTGGTGATTTGTGTAATTTTTTCTACAATATATATGTTTATTTTTCACAAACCTGAGTGCTGTCTGCTGATTCCCGTGCGAACGGTATCGTGTGGATAGATAGATAAGATAGATAGAGCGATAGATAGAGATATACAGTTAGGTCCGGAAATAATTGGACACTGATTCAAGTTTTGTTATTTCGGCTGTGTACCAAAATAAATTCAAGTTACAGTTAAATAATGAATAAATAATGAATATGGGGTTAAAGTTCAGTCTATCAGCTTTAATTTGAGGGTATTCACATCCAAATTGGAGGAAGGGTTTAGGAATTACATCTCTTTAATATGTAGCCCCCTCTTTTTCAAGGGACCAAAAGTAATTGGACAATTGACTCAAAAGCTGTTTCATGTACAGGTGTGGGCTATTCCTTCGTTATTGCATGATCAATTAAGCAGGTAAAAGGTCTGGAGTTGATTCCAGGTGTGGGATTCGACTTTGGAAGCTGTTGCTGTGAACCCACAACATGAGGTCAAAGGAGCTCTCAATGCAAGTGAAACAGGGCATCCTTAGGCTGCAAAAAAAAAAAAAAAATCCATCAGAGAGATAGCAGGAACATTAGGAGTGGCCAAACCAACAGTTTGGTACATTCTGAGAAAGAAAAAAAAAAAGAACGCACTGGTGAGCTCTGCAACACAAAAAGGCCTGGACGTCCACGGAAGACAACAGTGGTGGGCAATCGTAGGATCCTTTCCATGGTGAAGAAAAACCCCTTCACAACATTCAGCCAAGTGAAGAACACTCTCCAGGAGGTAGGCATATCATTATCCAAGTCTACCATAAAGAGAAGACTTCACGAGAGCAAATACAGAGGGTTTACCACAAGGTGCAAACCATTCATAAGCCTCAAGAATAGAAAGGCCAGATTAGACTTTGCCAAACAATATCTCAAAAAGCCAGCTCAGTTCTGGAACAGCATTCTTTGGACAGATGAAACTAAGATCAACCTGTACCAGAATGATGGGAAGAAAAAAGTATGGAGAAGGCTTGGAACGGCTCATGATCCGAAGCACACCACATCATCTGTAAAACACGGCGGAGTCAGTGTGATGGCATGGGCATGCATGGCTTACAATGGCACTGGGTCACTAGCGTTTATTGATGATGTGACAGAAGACAGAAGCAGCCGGATGAATTTTGAAGTGTATAGGGATATATTGTCTGCTCAGATTCAGCCAAATTCAGCGAAGTTGGTTGGACGGCGCTTCACTTTACAGATGGACAATGACCCAAAACATACTGCGAAAGCAACCCAGGAATTTAAGGCAAAGAAGTGGAATATTCTGCAATGGCCAAGTCAATCACCTGATCTCAACCCGATCGAGCATGCATTTCACTTGCTGATGACAAAACTTAAGGCAGAAAGACCCACAAAAAAACAACTGAAGACAGCTGCAGTAAAGGCCTGGCAAAGCATCACAAAGGAGGAAACCCAGCGTTTGGTGATGTCCATGCGTTCCAGACTTCAAACAGTCATTGTCTGCAAAGGATTCTCAACAAAGTATTAAAAATGAACATTTTATTTATGATTGTGTTAATTTGTCCAATTACATTTGAGCCCCTGAAATAAGGGGACTGTGTATGAAATGGTAGCAATTCCAAAATGTTTCATATAATATTTTTGTTCAGCCCCTTGAATTAAGGCTGAATATATATACAGTGTTCGACAAACCTATACATTTGCTCGCCCCGGGCGAGTGGATTTAACCCCCGGGCGAGTAAATATTGGCCCAAGCATATATATATATTTTATATACATATATATTATTATATATATATATATATATATATATATATATATATATATATATACACACACACACACACACACACACACACAGTGAAACCCCTGGGCAAAGTCCAGGGTCTGTTGTAGCTGATTAGTGAGCATCGTTGTAAAGGTATTGGAAGTGATTGGAAGTAGACTGATTGGTCTGTGGCTTTTGCGGCCTCCTTTCTTGTGGATGAGGAGAACTATGGCATTACTCCATTGTTCTGGAATTGTCCTGTTCTTCAAGCAGCATGTAAACGTTTTGCAAGGAGTTTCTCCATTTCTCTCCAGTTTCTTTATAACATTTTCAGTTGTAATTCTATCTTCCCATTCCTTATGGATGTTATTGCTTTTGCCACCATTTCCTTAAGGACACATGGTACAGTACCTCATTGGTATGAACACCTCAACTCATTGTAAGTGCAGTGTCATTTATTGTTTAAGTGCAATGATTTTGCTTCTTCCCAATCATAAATCCCTGCTTTGTCTTCTTAAGCTTGTGTTATCTTCAATAATCTTCCTCACCATATCTTCAGTTATACATTTACGAATTGTCTTGCACAGCTCGGCGTACTCAATGCTTATCAAGTTTCGTCTCCTCAGTAACTGCTTTGTCTCATCATAGTTTACAATCCTGTTTTTTGTTAGTGATTTCTACTGCAGTCTTCATGAGTTCTCCATAATTGTTTGTTTACGTGTCCATATGAATTCCAATCAAGCTGACGTGATTTTTCAGTTCTAGATTACATTTTCTGCTGTTCTTGAGGTTATTGATTTTTTTTTTGTCGTTTTAAATCAATCCGTTTTTTTCTTTCTATCTTTGCAGCGAACCAATCAGTGATCACTTTGTGTGAAACCAACTATGGACTCTTCAATCACGTGTCGGAAATTTCATTCATGATTACACACGTACGTGTGTGTGTGTTCCATCTCCAAGATGACATGCCTCTCAATCTATTTTAAAAAGTGACAAAATAAAACGCAGCATGTCTCGTCTATCCATAGAAAGCATTTGAGAGTCTGATCTTTCTGGAAATAAATTTGTTTCAAAAATAATACGGACATTTGAGCAACCACTGAGACTTTAATAGGCTTTACAGTTAAATTTTAAATGATTAATGTAAAGCTACAATTAGTTTCATTAATTTATCCATTCGTCAGAATGACCTGTAGCACAATTAATTATAGACGGCTCTAGCAGCGAGAGGGTTAAATTCAATTTTGTAGTGGTCTTGCTATGTCCATTGATTCTGCTCTACGTAGAATTCTCTATTTAGAAATGAAGCTGCTCAAACTTTCCTAATTCATTACAACACATTCAAGAAACAATTAATGTCAGGCAGTGCTTGTAATTTACTGAAACGTCAAGTTGGATGGACAGCCCAGCTAGTGAGAGAATTCTACATCTTCCGACTCACCATATTGATGAAACGTTTTAAAATTAGTGCTGGCACGCCGAATTAGCTCTAAATGGAGTTTGGACAACAATACGATTGTGCGGTAGGAGTCTGAACTGTTGAAAAGCAGACGTCACTGTTCAAATGCGTATATCTCGCGAGTTGAAGACCATACAATAGGAGCCAAGCTTGATCACATTACAAAGTGCAATCCCACATAGTGAGCCAGTTACATTTCTTAGGGGCCTCTCAATAGGTTTTCAAGTGTTTTCTTTACCCTTATCCCACCCCGTCCTCAGCAGAGAATCTATAAAGTTAGGGGAAGGTGAGATGGGGGAACTCTGGCTGCACAACAACTGAACACACAGTGACATCACAAATAGAAGCCAGAAGAAATCAAAACCCTCCCAAGTCTAACTTTAACTTCAGATTCCGGTTAAAAAATAAAAAAAAGCCCCCTTAAACATGTCACTGGAATTGGTTCCTTTTAGCCCCAGGAGGGATTATACCTTTTAAACTTTTGTAGAATTAATAAAAAAAAAAAAATATATGAATATCCTAAAACTACTAGTCAAAAACACCAACAGATTCATAGAAGAGACCACAGATTTCATCAATAAACTTAACATCAAACTCACTGGCAATAGAGGAGAGAGGAATCATCTTCCAAAATGGGAAAAGAGGGATAAATGGGTTAATCAAAAATGAGGTTGACTTGTTTTTAGATTTAATTTTAATCAAATTTTTTCCTTTGTTTTTGTTTCGTTATTGTTTGTAGTTATCATGTAATAATCTATATATAGATATGTATAATATAATTTTTATGTTGTATTGCATTTCAATGTATGGTTTTGTAGTGTATTACTGTATAATGTGTTGTATGTTTACCGTTATAAAAAAAGTGGATAATAAAGAATTACATTTAAAAAAAAAAAAAAAAAAACTTAACAACTACTGTAGCATCCAACACACTACTAGTCACCATGGCTGTAGAATCCCTGTACAATAACATTACCCACAAGGATGGCATTGAGGCATGCTTGCAATTCCTTGCAACATCTCCCCTGATGGAATACATCCTCTCCCACAACTATTTCAAACAAGGAAATGTACCTACAACCAATGGCGACTCCAATGGGCACCAGGATAGCACCGCAATATGCCAATCTTTTTATGGCAAATCTTGAACAGAGATTCCTAACCAAGTGCCTCCACAAACCTTACACATATTACAAATACTGTACATTGATTATCTGTTTATAATATGGACAGAGGATGAAAAAAACAAAAACAATATTACGAGTCCTTGAATTAATTCCATCCATTAAAACCTTTAAATAGATTATGCAGCAAACCTAGTGAATTTTCTGCACTGAAGAATGGCAAACTACACAGCTCTGTATACAAGAAACCCACAGGCAGACGTAATTACCTCCATAACTCCAACCCACTCATACAAAATGAGCCAACACACACAATCAGGCTATAATATATCACTGCATATGCTCTGACACTAAAGACAGACTCAGACACCTCACAACCCTGACAATCATTCAGACAGAAGGGAAGCAAGCCACAACAATAACAACTGCACTTGAACCCCCACGAGAACATCTACTCCAATACAAGAAGAAAACCACACGCATAAGACTAGTGGCCACATACAACCCTGCCCTAGAGGTAATACCGAGAAATAATCCAAGATCTGCAACCTATGCAAACAGAGGATGAAACATTGAAATACCTCTTCCCAAAACCTCCCATCCTTGCATTCCAGCAACTACCAATCCTCAGACAGAAATTAATCCACAGAAAACTTCCTAACGAACTCAAGGGCACTGAGAAAGGCACAAGGACCATGTAACATCATACGGCGGCAAACATCTATGCAAATATCCCACAGCCAGTCACAAACATGGAACACTCAATGTTAAAGAATCATACTACTACACATCCAGGAATGTGGTACTGTACTGTGATCCAATGCAGCAAATGGACCATGGATGCTACATTGGTGAAACCAGATGAAAACTTCAAACCAGAATGAACCTACACAGATACACAATAACACACCATGAAAAAGGAAGATACTGCACGCAAATGGGACACCACTTCTCACAGCAAAATCACCCCAAAACTGGAAAAACCTACCAGAGACTCTCACATCCACCACCAGTTTAAGTTCTTTCAAATCTAAGGCTGTCTCACATTTTAATCTGGTCTGTAACTGTTTCATACGCTCATAATATATATTTTCTTTAACTGTGCATGCAATGTCTTGTATATAATGTATACCTTGTTCATTTATGTAACTGTACTTGTAACCATGTATTATTTGTCTTAACTCTCTGCCCAGGACATACTTGAAAACGAGAGGTAACTCTCAATGTATTACTTCCTGGTAAAATACTTTATAAATAAATAAATAAATTCCGTAAATGATTTAAAATTCCAAATGCTCAAAGGAATGTTTAAAAGCACTAAAAAACAGAACACAGAAGACTCGATGCTATGTTTTTTTTTACACTATCAGATTTTTTTTGTATTGTTTCTCCCTGCTGCTCTGTTAATTTCAAATGTCAAACCCTTCTCCCCCACTGATGGATGCATGGTTATTCATGCTCAACATTTCTTACTATCCCTGTCATCCATTAATTGCCCTGTGTTTATTTAAAATCCCCTATGCCGTGACTTCTGTGGAGACCTCAATGCCAGAACAGGACTGTCATGGGAGACCAGCACTTTTAACACCTTTATACCTTCTGGGATCAATTAACTAGGCAAAAACAAGGTAGTGGAATAAAATGTAGTTTATTTAGGGAAACCCGCGTCTACACAATGACTATACAAAATACAGACAAAATATACACTTACTGGGGGCGAAACCTAGACTCAAAACTCAAAAGCAGGGCACCTGCTTCGGAAGGCTTACACTGACCGGGACCCCATCCCGAGCTTCCTGGTACTCTTTTGGGTAGATTACCCAATCGCAACGTTTTATTCTGAGAACTTGGTCCTCGCGTCTGACCTTCTTAGCTCCAAAAATGAAACACTGTTTTAATAAACTCCTATCCCTTGTGGAATCTTATATATGTGGGGAAATGGGTCTGGAATACATGGGGTTGAAAACCAGGATACTGGGGGACATTGAGTAGCCTCGGTGTAATTACGGGACTGCCGGTAACTTTGTCCCCAGAACTCCTGCAAACAAGATAAACACATTTTGACCCAAATATCTCACCTAAAACTCCCATTCTCAAAGTGTCATTTTTATTGGGGAAGGGGAAGATGTAAAACACAAAACAGGTCAGTTTTTTTTATATGCATTACACTGTCCCTGGCTTATGATGCTACTTAGCTGCCAGGGACTCACGGTTCTCAAGGGTAACCAGTCGGGCTTTACGTCACAAGGACTACTGTACATATCTACAGATGGAAATAACTACATCTTTGGAAATGACACTTGCAGTCACAGCTCTGTATCACTCCAAAGAAACAGCTATGACCGCACAATAAACAAGAGTGGTTAAGAGTTGCTGAACCTGTGCCGAGGTCTGGGACTGTACATAATCAATGGACGGACAAGGAGAGACTCTTTGGGCAGGTACACATACAGCTCTTGCTGAGCAGCAACATAGTGGATTATGCAATCACAGACATAGATCCACAAGCCATTAGTGCTTTCATAGTAACACCAGCATCCGCTCTATCAGACCACATTCAAACCCTGCTGCTTACTAGGAGACCAGACCACCCAAGCACCGCACACAAAAAAAACCCTCTACTTCCTCCATAACCTGAAAGCCACCTACAAATGGACAAAACAAAGCCCTTTTTTTTTTTGGCGTCATACACAAAACAAAATCAACAGCCTAGAAGTCGGAAATCTACTCCAAAGCTTTAAAAACACAAACTACGAGCAGAACAAACATGGAGTAAACCTGTCAGTAAGAAATCTCAACAAAATAATTGATCGAATAGCAAAAAATTCAAACCTGAAAAAAATCAGCCCTAATAAACCAATGACAAACTTCAAAATCAAAGAAAAATGGTTTTATAGTGAATGAAACACCCTAAGAAAACCCACGAACAATGTCAAACCAAAAATACACAGAACCAAACAATACGGAACTATGGACAAGGTGCCACCAACACAACATACAGTAAGAAAGAAAAAACACAATTACAGTACATCGCCAAAAAATTAGAAGGAATTCAAGAAGCATTGGATGACTACTCTTTTGGAAAACTTGGAACCATCATGATGCAAAACAAAATAACCGATATCTGGACGTTCAGAATGGCAACTTTTGGAAAAACTACTTTGAGGACCTTGACCAAGTAATTCCAGAAGAAAACCTGACAAGAACAAAAACAAATCTTCAAACAAACAACACTGGAGAACATTATAAATAATAACCAAACTACCTGGACATACCAACCATAATCCAGGAAATAAAGGAAAAGGTAAAATGAATAAGAACCAAGAAAGTCAGCGGACCAGATGGCCTTCTACATGAGATGCTGAAATACAATAACCCAATGAAATCAGAAGCTCTACTCAAAATGTTCAACCTGATCCTTACTACTGGCTACTTCCCTAAACTGTAGAACCAAGGAATGATAACCCCTATTCACAAGGGAGGAGACAGACTGGCCCCATACAGTTACAGAGGCATCTGTGTGAGCAGTACCCACCCTGGGGAAAATGTTCAACAGCATATTGAACAGCAGAATCCTCACTTTCCTGACAGAGCAGTGTGTACTGGGTAAGAGCCAGACAAGCTTCCTACCAAACCACTGCACCACGGATCACATCTACACCCTACACAGCCTGATCAATAAGCACGTCCACACAACAAGGGCTACATTTTAGCTTGTTTTGTGGACTTTAAAAAGGCCGTTGTCTCCATCTGGCATCCAGGTCTATTGCTGACCATACTAGAGAGCGGAATAGGGGGACAACATACGATACAATCAAAAAGTATGTATTCCGAAAACAAATGCTGTGTGAAAGTAAATAACAAAAGGACAGACTTCTTCGGTCAAGACTGTGGAGATAGACAAGGCTACAGCCTGATTCCCACACTTATTAAAATATACATCAATGAGCTTGCAGCAGCCCTAGAATCATCCTCAGCCCCTGGGCACCCCTTGGCTGGCATAGAGATTAATTCTCTACTATACGCATTTGATCTGCTCCTGTTGTCACCAACAGTCCAGCTCACCCCCACCCATAGTTTTGCCTCTGTTGACCCCTATTGCAAATGACTTCTGCAGATTCAGCTGCTGACAACAGGAACTAAAGTAAGTACTGTGATAACTCCGAAATAGTTAGTGATTCAAGACAATTGTTACAGCCACTGGTCTTGTTACAGCTCCAACCTCTGTGGAAGAATCAACACTATGATATTTAACTCCTCCAGTTTAATAGCCTACAATCGGGGCGGCCAACTCGAGTCCTCAAGAGGCCATGCCTTCAGGATATCCCCCCATCAGCACAGGTGGCTCAGTCAGTGGCTCAGTCTTTGATTGAGCAGCCTGTGCTGAAGATGGTATCTCCTGAAAACCTGACCTGTTGGTAGCTCTTGAGGACTGGAGTTGGCTACCCCTTAACTACTTGTACGAAAAACGTATGAGATTCAATGTTCTGCCACACTAACCGCATTGAGCAGGCATATAAATATAATGGTTATTGCTCCTGCTGGCGTATTCTGGTGGGATATTCTGTAATATTCTGCATTATCATTGCAAATTCATTCAATGGAAACTCTGATATTTTGCATTGTAAACGCAATACGTTGTGTTCTCAGCAGGTGCAATGAAGTCTGCTTCATTTACATGTCCCTTTATAGCAGGAAGATTGTATTGTTCAACATCAGTCCTCTCAGAAGCCCGGGTTCCATGCCTGATTGATCAGACACTTTCTGCTAGCAAAAACATAACATTTATTTTAAAATGCCAAACACGTGGCGTTTGTGAGCACGAAACGCGTAGGTGGTTCTTTTGGCCTCCATTTTTAACCATGGCGGATCTGTAGTGCAGCACCTCGTGTTTGCAATTTTTTACTTACCGGCTCCAGTTTCTGGCGGATACTTGTACACTGTGGCGCCCCTCATCAGCGGCAGAACGGACGACAGACGTGAGTACACTAGTCGTGGATGACTATATCTAAGACTGTTATTATGGAGTGTGCATAGAATTAAGCAAGAAACAAATGCCTCTGCTTCTGGTTACTACAGAAAGCAGTGAGAGATACATCATCATCATAATGGTCTCAGGTTGGCGTTATTTGAAACTAAGATTGATCTACTATCAGCACATTAGGGAGCTCCCAAATCAACAACATATATGAATACTATGACAAAAGGCGATCGTCTACGACATTAATAACCTGAGCACCGGGTTTCACCCAACGGTATACATTTATTTTAAGCCTATTACAAATACTAATCTTTTCCATAAAAAATTTTTTTTTTTAAAAGGACATACTGAAGTATAAAATAAAAAATTGTAGGTAATGACAGTTTAAAACAACTAAAGCGACTTCTACTTAGAAAAGAGAAGCCCGTGCAATAATTAAAAACTGCTGATCTATAACCAATTCACTCTAACCAGCTCCAAGCACCAGAATGACACCACTATTGGGAGGAATGACCCTTCTGTTGTTCATCCCTGTGGTCCCTTTTTACATGTGGCAACAGACCTAAATCTAAAATAAAGAGACGCTGCTGTAATGTGCTGGTTAGTTTCATTCATCTCATGTGTGTTACGTGGGTTAGCTGGGGATAAATGCACTTCCAGGTTCCCCTCGCCGCAGAGGCAGCAAAGGCATTTCATGATTAGTATTGTGCTACTTAGCATAAATAACAGATTTATTGCTCAAAATATGGACCTGTGATACAGACAGAGCTCAAGAAATTATACATCTTAACTGCAAAAAAAAAAAAACCCTGAGTATTAACAGGTTTCCATCCATCTGCACTGAAAACATTATACTTAAAAAATAAAAAAATGCTCCCAGGGCCAGGTTGTCATACCGTGTGAGGCTGCGCTTATAGTGCCGGCGCCGGCGCCCTGCGGTTGCTGCAAAAATTAAATTGACTTCCAGCGATCGTGACCAAGCCGTGGCGCCGCTTCTACGATAAGCTCACGCGACGGCGGAAATACATTTGTTTTGCCGCGACGTCGGCACTATAAAGCGTGGCCTAAGACTCTCAGACTCGGCAAAGGGTCACACAGAGCTGGTTGCCGCGTCAGACATGGGAAGTACAGTGTAAGCGTATCTGCTTATTCAGCACTATAACGAATTTAGAGAGCAGATGACTACTAACTGCCACACGACAGACTCAATGATGCCGCCATGTGTCTGCGCTAAACAGATACTTCTTAATCGCTCAACCCTTTAGTTATCCCAAAACGCACTGCGTTGAATGGGTCAAAGCTCCCCCAAAAAAAAACACAATCAAATAAATTTAATAAAACAAAAAAAGTTATTTCATTGGCTTCCAAAACAAATATGCTCCTTTTTTAAAAGTAAAATAGAAAAACACTACTTTCTCTGAAAGTTTTTTGTGCACCATTATTTTCAGGAAACATACTGGAATGCCGATTGTCTCAACTCCACCCTGAGGTCACAGTAATTATGAAAAATCTTCTCCCTGTCGTAAAGCAGGAAGGCGAAGTAGAGGACAGCTTTGCCTGTTGAATGGAAGAGAGCAGGGTTGCCACCTTCTGCTGAAGGCCAACGCGTAGAAAATTAAGAAAGAAAATGCCCCTTAATTTGTGTGGCGGCGCCCCCCGGCACCCTGCTGCAACTCCCCTTTAACTGCAGTGAATGTGGCTGCGCAGCGTTAAATGACGCAGAGTTGCCATGAAACAGGACGTTGGTTTACTGCAGTTGGAGGGGGAATTGCAGGAGAATGCCGGAGAAGCCGCTGCCGCCGCCGCCACCCGGAGATTGACAGGCTAAACCCGTAGCTCGGAGGCAAGTGCCCGAAACCCGGAGTCTTCGGGTCAAACCCGGAGATGTGGCAACGCTGAAAGGGAGCAATGTTCTGGGCAACACACATGGATATCATGCAAAAGAAGAAACACTTACAGATGGCAACAAACACTGACAAGTTATTTAAAGCTAATTATATTTATAGCTGCCTGACTAAACCTGGGGTGCTCATGTTCAGCTAGCGACAAAGCAAGGCAATACATACCTAAGCAAGCTGTCTTTCTGATAACAAAGGTGAGTGCTAATTGGTTAAAGGAGCAACCTTTCCTGTTCTCTTTAATTTTTTAACATTGATTGAAACCCTGAGGGTCCTCCCGTGCCGAATCGTTCTTTTTTCAGCTTTGGGTATCTCCAGGTTTTCCCAAATACTTTGATCTAGCTTCCGGCCTTCTATGCCCCTTCTCTGGGAAACAAAATGGCCCCAAGGAAGCCACAATGGGTGATGTTACGGCTTCCTACTGGATGACTACCGGCGACATAGTTAAAAAAACATGAGGTGCATTAGCAGCTACAACAGTAAGTATCTTGGAAACTAAGGGGTCCTCAGAGCTAAAAAATACAATGCTTCAGCTGCGGAGGTTACGGTCCTGTTTGGGCAGATTTCTGCTTTAAGTGTGTGTTAAAGAAATCTTGAATACCCGTCCTGTTAGAAGCGTTCGAGGGCAGAGCTTGAGCACCCCATTGGATTGAACAAAGACAACTACGATTTAGGGCCTCATGCAGAAAGCAGCGCTAATAGGGAAAGCGGCATGTTTTGGCGAATTCCGCCTTGAGAAAGGCAGATAATGGCAAGTTCTAAAAAAAGAGCCAATTTTTTGTTTTTTTTCTTGAAACTCGCCGCGCGGCTGGAGAGATCCTAATCTCTCCAGTGTTTAAAACGGCCGTATGCAGAGAGCCGCGAACGCCATCTAGTGGAAAACATCTGTGTATATATAGGGGAGAGAGTTTGTGTGTGTGTGTGTAGTGGAGAGAGAGAGTGTGTATATATAGGGGAGTGTTTGTGTATCAGTGGCTGTGTGTGTGTATAGGGGAGTGTGTGTGTATAGGGGAGAGTGTGTGTGTGTGTGTGTGGGAGTGAGAGAGTGTGCGTGCATCAGTGGGTGCGTGCGTGTGTATATTTAGGGGAGAGTGAGTGTGTGTGTGTGTGTAGTGGAGAGAGAGAGTGTGTATATATAGGGGAGTGTTTGTTTATCAGTGGCTGTGTGTGTGTGTATAGGGGAGTGTATCAGTGGCTGCGTGTGTGTATAGGGGAGAGATAGTGTGTGTGTATATATAGGGGAGTGTGTGTGTATCAGTGGCTGTGTGTGTATGGGGGAGAGAGTGGGTGTATGTATCTGTGTGTGTGTGTATCTGTGTGTGTATCTGTGTGTGTGTGTGTGTGTGTGTGTGTGTGTGTGTGTGTGTGTGTGTGTGTGTGTGTGTGTGTGTGTGTGTGTGTGTGTGTGTGTGTGTGTATCTGTATGTATGTATCTGTGTGTGTGTGTGTGTGTGTGTATGGGGGAGAGTGTGTGTATGTATCTTTGTGTGTGTGTGTGTGTGTGTGTGTGTGTGTGTGTATATGTATGTATGTATCTGTGTATGTGTATGGATCTGTGTGTGTATGAAGCTGTGTGTGTGTATCAGCCACAGCCACTCTGTGTATCAGTGGCTGTGTGTGTGTCTGTGCAGGCCAGTAGTGGCTGTGTGTGTTTGGTCTGTCTGTGTGAGTGTCTGTAGGTCAGTGACTGTGTGCGTCTGTGCAGGTCAGAAAGAGGGTGGGGGGGGGAGGGAGAGAGAGAATAGAGGGTATTGGGAGAATATATGAAATCTGTATGGACATTCATAACTGTTTTATTTTACCTATAGGCGATAAAAATTTTAGTGGGTCACGAAGGAGAAGTTCAAAAATAACCGGGTCACGGAAAAAAAAGTTTGGGAAACGCTGGTCTACGACATTAATAACCTGAGCTTTTTTTTTTTTTTTAAAGGACATACTGAAGTATAAAAGAAAAAATTGTAGGTAATGACAGTTTAAAACAACTAAAGCGACTTCTACTTAGAAAAGAGAAGCCCGTGCAATAATTAAAAACTGCTGATCTATAACCAATTCACTCTAACCAGCTCCAATCACCAGAATGACACCACTGTTGGGAGGAATGACCCTTCTGTTGTTCATCCCTGTGGTCCCTTTTTACATGTGGCAACAGACCTAAATCTAAAATAAAGAGACGCTGCTGTAATGTGCTGGTTAGTTTGATTCATCTCATGTGTGTTGTTGTGGGTTAGCTGGGGATAAATGCACTTCCAGGTCCCCCTCGCCGCAGAGGCAGCAAAGGCATTTCATGATTAGTATTGTGCTACTTAGCATAAATAACAGATTTATTGCTCAAAATATGGACCTGTGATACAGACAGAGCTCAAGAAATTATACATCTTAACTGCAAAAAAAACCCTGAGTATTAACAGGTTTCCATCCATCTGCACTGAAAACATTATACTTAAAAAATAAAAAAATGCTCCCAGGGCCAGGTTGTCATACCGTGTGAGGCTGCGCTTATAGTGCCGGCACCGGCGCGCTGCGGTTGCTGCAAAAATTAAATTGACTTCCAGCGATCGTGACCAAGCCGTGGCGCCGCTTCTACGATAAGCTCACGCGACGGCGGAAATACATTTGTTTTGCCGCGACGTCGGCACTATAAAAGCGCGGCCTAAGACTCTCAGACTCGGCAAGGGGTCAGACAGAGCTGGTTGCCGCGTCAGACATGGGAAGTACAGTGTAAGCGTATCTGCTTATTCAGCACTATAACGAATTTAGAGAGCAGATGACTACTAACTGCCACACGACAGACTCAATGATGCCGCCATGTGTCTGCGCTAAACAGATACTTCTTAATCGCTCAACCCTTTAGTTATCCCAAAACGCACTGCGTTGAATGGGTCAAAGCTCCCCCCAAAAAAAACACAATCAAATAAATTTAATAAAACAAAAAAAGTTATTTCATTGGCTTCCAAAACAAATATGCTCCTTTTTTAGAAGTAAAATAGAAAAACACTACTTTCTCTGAAAGTTTTTTGTGCACGATTATTTTCAGGAAACATACTGGAATGCCGATTGTCTCAACTCCACCCTGAGGTCACAGTAATTATGAAAAATCTCCTCCCTGTCGTAAAGCAGTAAAGCAGGAAGGCGAAGTAGAGGACAGCTTTGCCTGTTGAATGGAAGAGAGCAGGGTTGCCACCTTCTGCTGAAGGCCAATGTGTAGAAAATTAAGAAAGAAAATGCCCCTTAATTTGAGTGGCGGCGCCCCCCGGCATCCTGCTGCAACTCCCCTTCAACTGCAGTGAATATGGCTGCGCAGCGTTAAATGACGCAGCGTTGCCATGACAACAGGACGTTGGTTTACTGCAGTTGGAGGGGGAATTGCAGGAGAATGCCGGAGAAGCCGCTGCCGCCGCCGCCGCCCGGAGATTGACAGGCTAAACCCGTAGCTCGGAGGCAAGTGCCCGAAACCCGGAATCTTCGGGTCAAACCCAGAGAGGTGGCAACGCTGAAAGGGAGCAATGTTCTGGGCACCACACATGGATATCATGCAAAAGAAGAAACACTTACAGATGGCAACAAACACTGACAAGTTATTTAAAGCTAATTATATTTATAGCTGCCTGACTAAACCTGGGGTGCTCATGTTCAGCTAACGACAAAGCAAGGCAATACATACCTAAGCAAGCTGTCTTTCTGATAACAAAGGCGAGTGCTAATTGGTTAAAGGAGCAACCTTTCCTATTCTCTTTCATTTTTTAACATTGATTGAAACCCTGAGGGTCCTCCCGTGCCGAATCGTTCTTTTTTCAGCTCTGGGTATCTCCAGGTTTGCCCAAATACTTTGATCTAGCTTCCGGCCTTCTCCGCCCCTTCTCTGGGAAACAAAATG
The DNA here is from genome assembly GCF_040206685.1 of Ascaphus truei. Classification (NCBI taxonomy): domain Eukaryota; kingdom Metazoa; phylum Chordata; class Amphibia; order Anura; family Ascaphidae; genus Ascaphus; species Ascaphus truei. The sequence goes on from NC_134484.1 coordinate 336,989,134, forward strand.
GCCCCAAGGAAGCCACAATGGGTGATGTTACGGCTTCCTACTGGATGACTACCGGCGACATAGTTAAAAAAACATGAGGTGCATTAGCAGCTACAACAGTAAGTATCTTGGAAACTAAGGGGTCCTCAGAGCTAAAAAATACAATGCTTCAGCTGCGGAGGTTACGGTCCTGTTTGGGCAGATTTCTGCTTTAAGTGTGTGTTAAAGAAATCTTGAATACCCGTCCTGTTAGCAGCGTTCGAGGGCAGAGCTTGAGCACCCCATTGGATTGAACAAAGACAACTACGATTTAACCTCCTAAATCATATATTTGCCATTCGATTTCTTTGGTACCAGTAGGGGTTAAACTTGAATCAGCAATCCTCGCAAAATTTGTGCCACATTTTTTACATAATTGTTGCTCCCCTGGAGCTATAGTGTTCTTTTCAGGTCCACGAGCCCCTTTCTCCAGAGATAATTACTGGTTTCTGTGCTGGTGCAGTTCCTGGAGAAACCAACATGGTCGCTGCTGTTGACCAACATTGCCTGCAGATCCCTCAAATGTGCGGCCATAATGTTTCCCAAGGAGGGAGCAACAGCACCAGCGTGTGCACTGCTATTTATCTCCGGAACCACGGGGGCTTCCATTATCAGGTCCCAGACATACTGCCAGTTTTAGATGCCAGTGCACTTCCTGTGGTTTTGTTTTTTGTTTTAAACGCTGGTGCCCACGGGAATTCAATAACGGCCTGCGGTTTGAGAGACCATTTTGTTTCCCTGGATGAGAGAACATAGGCACCTAAAACGGTAATTATCTGCGCTTCAAATGGCAGTTTTTGGCCAATAGCAGCACAATCAGGCTCTCAACATTATAGCAGAAGTTTCCACATAATCATTAAATAATGATCCTAATCTATGATGAGCGGCTTAAAAACAACCTTTCCCTAACAAACAGCAAGCCTGCAAGAAAAGATAAAGACCCTAGAAGAGGCACATAAAGTAAATCACAGTATAGCCATGGAGACTGAATTGCGGGACCTCAGAGGGAAATTAAATTTACTACTTACTGATAAAGCTGAAAAGGCCATAGCATGGTGTGACAGAAACCAGGGGATGGTAATAAATTCCGTATATAGGGCTCCCAGGATACTAGACAGTTTCTATCCTGTTTGGCCTGGGAGTGCAGCCTTATAATACATACACTCCATCCCACAGTTTGGCAAGCGCTGGAACTGAGGGATGAGAGATCCAGACCAGAGTTTGTCTGCTGCCTGATTTCTGTCACCTGTCATGCTAATTAGGAATCAGGTATGAAAGACTGATTTCCTGTTTGCTCTGGTCTCCCCACAAGAGCCAGGAGGCTGGAAGGCTGCTGAACTACAGAGGGGAGAAGCCTCTTCCCCAAACAGGTTCAATCTTTCTGTTTATTTGTGTAAGACTGCAAAAGTACCGTGTTTTGATGTTGGAAGTGGAAAAGCCACTTCCAACCCTGAGTCAGGGATATCTAAGTTAAGTTATAGCTCAGGTGAGCAGCTTTTGTTTTGATCTGTTTTCTGTTGTATGCACTGTGTCAGTCTTAGTGCCTTGGACTGAATAAACCAGGCATAGCCTGTTTAAAGGAACAGTACGTGACGCCTCATCATTTAACCTACCCTAAAAGACCGTGTTCTAAACAGTCCCGGACAAACGACGGAGCCCCGGAGTAAGCCGTTTGTCACATATGGTGGAGAATGCGGGCAGAACACTAGGGGGTCTGCGGGTTGAAGAACTTTGAAAAAAAAAAAAAAAAAAAGTTTTTTTCATCCTCTGCAAACAAGATGGAAGACGTGGTGGGTGCGCTGGTACGCAATGTCGCTGCCCAGAAAGACGCGAATGAAACCCAGCAACAGCTGTTAATAGCCCAGCAAGAAACTAATGCAAACCAGCAGCAGACGAATGCAGCCCAGCAACAGCTGCTAATAGCCCAGCAAGAGATTAATGCCAACCAGCAACAGGCGAATGCAAACCAGCAACAGACGAATGAAGCCCTGCAAAACGCGAATGCAAACCAGCAAGAGACAAACCGCTTGCTGAGAGAGGAGCAACAGCGGTTCGCTCAGGGCTTACAGCAGGAACTCGAGATCCTGAGGGGGACTATCAGTAACCTTCCACTGGCAGCGGCAGCCCCAGTACCGAAAATGACCAGGGCAAGCCACTACCTTCAGAAGATGGGACCCTCGGATGATGTGGAAGCCTATCTTCTCACGTTTGAACGCACGGCACAGAGAGAGGGATGGCCAGAAGCTGAGTGGGCTGGTCTAATCGCACCCTTCCTAAGCGGCGAACCCCAGAAGGCTTACTTTGATCTAGAGCCAGCCGAAGCTAACGTCTATGCAAAATTGAAGTTCGAGATCCTCGCCCGCCTCGGCGTAACCATGGCTGTTCGCGCCCAAAGGTTTCACGCATGGTCCTTCACGATGGATAAAGCCACCCGAAGCCAGATGTATGACCTCATCCACCTCGCCCGGAAGTGGCTACAACCCGAGATCAACTCAGCCAGCCACATCGTGGAACGGTTGGTCATGGACCAGTTCTTGAGGAAACTTCCCTCTGCCTTACGCCGTTGGGTCAGTCGGAGTGACCCCCACAATGCGGATGAGCTTGTGGCCCTCGTAGAAAGGTACAATGCAGCAGAAGAGCACCCGCAACCCACAGTCGTGGAGCAACCCCACTACCCGAGGTTCCAGGACTCTTCCAGAGACGGTAAAAGGGTACCGGGGTTAAGGGGCGCTGAAGAGCGGCGACCACCTTCACGCAGCACCAGCAACAGTGGTTCGCACACTAAGGGCAATAGCCAACATGGGGAGCCGGGAAAAGGCTCTAAGTGGGACACAGACTATGTACCTAAATGTGTAAATTGTCATGAGAGGGGCCACACAGCAAAAATCTGCCCACTAAATGATGAGCCCATGCAATGCAACAGCGTGGAACCTTATTCGCTGTTGTCCCAATGTATGGGCCCTAGCCCAGAGGACCCCTTGAATAACCATCTGTGGGCATTTGTAAAGGTTAATGGTAAGAGGGTTCGGGCACTTCTTGACTCTGGGAGCATGGTCACACTAGTGTCCGAATACCTCTTGCCCATTAAGAAGAAACAGGGAAACAGTTCACAAAGAGTGGCAATTTGTTGTATACATGGGGATAATCATGAATATTCCACTGTTGATGTTTTTTTTGAAACAGAGTTTGGTTCTTTAGATTTCAAGGTGGGTATTGTACCCAAACTGGCACATGATGTGTTAATAGGGACCGACTTTCCCCATTTTCTAAAAATGTGGTCCCCCGCTCAGAATAGCGCCCAGAGTTCAATAGCGGACCATAACGAAGTATTAGAAGAAACAAATCCTTTCCCTTTTTCAGAAATGGAGGTTGACGAGGGCCCAAATAAGAAGGGGGAAAAGGAGGAGTGCTGTAAAATTCCCTTCCCCATCACTACTTTGGTATGGAATACCCCAAATCAAGATGTTGAGCAGACACTTACCACCCCAGAACCGGATAAGACCCTCGCTGACCTAGAGGTCAGTCCTGGGAGTTTTAAGAAGGCCCAGTGGGAGGACCCCACATTAGCGGTAGCAAGGGGAAATATACGGGACCAGAATAGTACTCCTGGCCAACCAGATAGGTCACTTGCTTACCCCTACTTCGAGGTAGAGAACGACCTAGTATATCGGGTTGATAAAAGGAAATCAGTTACAACTAAACAATTGTTGGTACCACGGACATTCCGTAACGTAGTATTACACCTCGCACATAGTCATCCATTGGGGGGACACCTAGGGGTGGAAAAGACAAAAGAAAAGGTTCTCCGAAGCTTCTATTGGCCTGGGGTTCTGGCAGAAATTACGAATTATTGTTCCTCATGCCCAGAATGTCAGATCACCGCCCCGTTCAAGGCGTACCGCAGCCCATTGGTACCCCTTCCCATAATAGAGGTACCATTTGACCGGATTGCTATGGATCTAGTAGGACCCCTAATAAAGTCTGCTAGGGGACATCAGCATATATTGGTAATATTAGATTATGCCACCCGATATCCGGAGGCAGTTCCCCTACGTAGCACCTCAGCTAAAAACATAGCAAAAGAGTTAGTAGTTCTGTTTTCCCGGGTCGGGATTCCTAAAGAGATTCTATCTGACCAGGGAACACCATTTATGTCCCAAGTAACGAAAGAGCTATGTAAACTCCTAAAAATCAAGCATCTCAGAACCTCAGTCTATCATCCACAAACAGATGGTTTAGTGGAAAGGTTCAATAAAACCTTAAAGAGCATGTTACGGCGGGCGGTTGATAAAGATGGGAAAAACTGGGATTGTTTGTTACCGTACCTGTTATTTGCCATTAGGGAAGTTCCCCAATCATCCACTGGCTTCTCCCCGTTTGAACTATTGTATGGCCGACACCCAAGGGGCTTACTGGATATAGCCAAAGAGACTTGGGAACACGAGGTTACCCCTTACAGAAGTGTAATAGAGCATGTTGCCCAGATGCAGGACCGCATTGCTGCAGTCCTACCCATAGTGAGGGAACACATGGAGAAAGCTCAAGAAGCACAGAGGAATACATATAATAAGGGTGCTAGGGTCAGAATTTTTTCTCCAGGTGATAGGGTACTAGTTCTGGTTCCCACCGTGGAGAGTAAATTCCTTGCTAAATGGCATGGGCCATATGAGGTCTTGGAAAGAGTGGGAGAAGTAAATTATAAGGTAAGACAGCCAGGTAGGAGGAAACCTGAGCAAATTTACCATATAAACCTACTCAAGCCCTGGAAAGATAGAGAAGTCTTGTTAACCCTAGTACCCCCAGGTCCGTCAGAGAATCAAGAAACTGACCCAGAGGTTAGCATAGCTGAAACACTGTCTGTTCATCAGAAACGAGAGGTTCAGAATTTAGTGAAAAGAAACAAAGAAATCTTCTCTATACGGCCAGGTAGAACTAGCGTAATTGAACATGACCTAGTCTCTGAACCGGGGGTCCGAGTTAACCTTAAACCGTACCGAATCCCAGAGGCCAAAAGAAAGGCTATAAGTTTAGAGGTTAAAAAAATGCTAAAACTAGGTGTAATTGAGGAATCCCAAAGTGGGTGGAACAGCCCTATAGTCTTAGTCCCAAAGCCAGATGGTACAACAAGGTTTTGTAATGACTACCGGAAACTAAACGCGGTGTCAAAATTTGATACTTATCCTATGCCCAGGGTAGATGAACTTGTAGAGAGACTGGGCAAAGCCCGATATCTCACAACCCTAGACCTAACAAAAGGGTACTGGCAGGTTCCCCTCACAGAAAGGGCAAAAGAAAAGACAGCCTTCTCAACCCCAGACGGCCTCTTTCAGTATAAGGTGTTGCCTTTTGGCTTACATGGAGCTCCCGCCACATTCCAAAGAATGATGGATAAAATTTTAAAACCACATGCTCGGTATGCTGCCGCCTACCTGGATGATGTGGTAATCCATAGTGAAGATTGGCAATCCCACCTTCCAAAGGTCCAAGCTGTGCTTGACGCAGTCCGGTCTGCTGGACTAACTGCTAACCCCGCTAAATGCACTATTGGTCTGGAGGAGGCCAAGTATCTGGGATATTCTATTGGCAGAGGTTTACTCAAACCCCAAACACTCAAAGTGGAGGCGATACAAAATTGGCCAAGGCCAGTTACAAAAAAACAAGTAAGGACCTTTTTGAGGTTAATTGGGTACTATAGAAGGTTTATTCCCAATTTTGCAACTAAGGCAACCCCACTAACTGACCTCACAAAAGCAAGAGGACCGCTAATGGTAAAGTGGTTCCCCGAAACCGAACAGGCCTTTAGAAGCCTGAAAGAAGCTCTCTGTGCCCAACCAGTGTTGGTCACACCTGACTTCTCCAAAGAGTTCGTAGTCCAAACCGACGCATCTGAGGTAGGGCTGGGGGCGGTACTCTCCCAGGAGTCTCAAGGTGAGGAGCACCCCATCCTTTATTTAAGTAGGAAACTAAATCCCCAGGAGAAAAATTACTCCATAGTAGAGAAAGAGTGTCTCGCAATAAAGTGGGCTGTAGAGACGCTCAAATACTACCTGTTGGGGAGAAAATTCCGGTTGGTCACAGATCATGCACCCCTTACCTGGATGTGTCAAAACAGGGAAAAGAATGCTAGAGTGACCAGGTGGTTCCTAAGCCTACAACCCTTTAAATTTTCTGTGGAACACAGGTCAGGGCACAAACATGGCAATGCTGACGGGTTGTCAAGGATGCACTCCCTAATATCCATGGTCGCTCATCCCTCGAGGTCTGAGCTGGGGGGGAGGATATGTGACAGAAACCAGGGGATGGTAATAAATTCCGTATATAGGGCTCCCAGGATACTAGACAGTTTCTATCCTGTTTGGCCTGGGAGTGCAGCCTTATAATACATACACTCCATCCCACAGTTTGGCAAGCGCTGGAACTGAGGGATGAGAGATCCAGACCAGAGTTTGTCTGCTGCCTGATTTCTGTCACCTGTCATGCTAATTAGGAATCAGGTATGAAAGACTGATTTCCTGTTTGCTCTGGTCTCCCCACAAGAGCCAGGAGGCTGGAAGGCTGCTGAACTACAGAGGGGAGAAGCCTCTTCCCCAAACAGGTTCAATCTTTCTGTTTATTTGTGTAAGACTGCAAAAGTACCGTGTTTTGATGTTGGAAGTGGAAAAGCCACTTCCAACCCTGAGTCAGGGATATCTAAGTTAAGTTATCGCTCAGGTGAGCAGCTTTTGTTTTGATCTGTTTTCTGTTGTATGCACTGTGGCAGTCTCAGTGCCTGGGACTGAATAAACCAGGCATAGCCTGTTTAAAGGAACAGTACGTGACGCCTCATCATTTAACCTACCCTAAAAGACCGTGTTCTAAACAGTCCCGGACAAACGACGGAGCCCCGGAGTAAGCCGTTTGTCACAATGGACAAAACAAAAATTCTACGAGAAGGCCAATAAGGCTGACACAATGTTGGCCACAAGATTGAGGAAGGATAGAATGCAATCTAGAATACATAGCATTAGAAGAAAAGATGGGGTGTGTACAACAAACCCACAGACAATAGCTAATGAATTCACCACATATTACAAAGAGCTATACAATGGAAATAAAGTAGATAAAGAGAACAACACCAAGAAAAAACAGAGAGCATTTCTCAGAAAAATGAATTTGCCTAAACTCACAGTACAGGATATAACAACACTATCCCAGCCAATTACATCGACAGAGGTATTAGAAACAATAAAGGGGTTGAAGAACTCCAAGGCCCCGGGACCAGATGGCCTATCCAATATTTACTATAAAAAATTAGCTCACATATTAGTTCCCCAATTACTAAAGATATTTAATAAAGCTCTTGAGGGAGAGCAGTTTCCTCAAACGATGCTGGAATCAAAAATAATATTAATACATGAAGAGGGAAAAGACCCCACCCAATGCAAAAGCTACAGACCGATATCCCTGATCAATAACGATCTCAAAATATTTTCCAAAATATTAGCCACAAGATTGAATAAGTATCTTCCGCAACTGATAGATGCAGATCAGGCAGGATTCATACGAGGTCGTCAGGCCGTGGATAATACACGAAGAACAATTGACTTAATCCAGATAGCCAAACACAATAAAACGCCTTCGATGCTACTATCTTTAGACGCCGAAAAGGCTTTTGATCGCATTGATTGGGGATATATGTTTGAGACACTTCGAGCATTTGGAGTAAAAGGCAAATTTATGAATGCTGTTACATCACTATATTTATTTATTTATTTATAAAATATTTTACCAGGAAGTAATACATTGAGAGTTACCTCTCGTTTTCAAGTATGTCCTGGGCACAGAGTAAAACAAATAATACATGGTTACAAATACAGTTACATAAATGAACAAGGTATACATTTATATACAAGACATTGCATGCACAGTTAAAGAAAATATATATTATGAGCGTATGAAACAGTTACAGACCAGATTAAAGTGTGAGACAGCCTTAGATTTGAAAGAACTTAAGCTGGTGGTGGATATGAGAGTCTCTGGTAGGTTGTTCCAGTTTTGGGGTGCACGGAAGGAGAAGGAGGAACGTCCGGATACTTTGTTGAGTCTTGGGACCATGAATAGTCTTTTGGAGTCTGATCTCAGGTGATAGGTACTGCATGTGGTAGGGGTGAGGAGCTTGTTCAGGTAGCTGGGTAGCTTGCCCAGAAAGTATTTGAGGGTGAGACAGGAAAGGTGAACTTTGCGCCTAGACTCTAGTGATGACCAATCTAGTTCTTTGAGCATTTCGCAGTGATGTGTGTTGTAGTTGCATTGGAGAACAAAACGACAAATTGAATTGTAGAGGGTGTCAAGTTTGCTAAGGTGGGTTTGAGGAGCCGAGCCATATACTATGTCTCCATAGTCAATAATTGGCATTAGCATCTGCTGTGCAATACGCTTTCTGACCAGGAGACTTAGGGAGGATTTGTTCCTGTAAAGTACCCCTAGTTTGGCATAGGTCTTGGTTGTCAGGGTATCAATGTGCATCCCGAATGTTAAGTGGGAGTCAAACCATAAGCCCAGGTATTTAAAACTAGTGACAGGTGTTAGGGTGGTTTTAGCGTTGGTTCTAATCAGGAGCTCAGTCACTGGAAGCTTTACAAATTTAGTCTTGGTCCCAAATACCATTGTTACAGTCTTGTCAGTGTTTAAAAACAGTTTGTTTTGGGAAATCCAGTTTTCGAGTCTCAAAAAGTCAGACTGAAGTATGTGTTGAAGGTCAGAGAGGCTATGGCTGTGTGCATACAGGATTGTGTCATCTGCATACATGTGTATTGAGGCTTCCTTACAAGCTGTGGGAAGATCATTAATGAACACTGAGAAGAGTAGGGGCCCCAGAACAGAGCCTTGCAGGACACCACAGGTGATATCCAGGGGGTTGGAGTTAGAGCCTGAGATGGACACATGTTGGGATCTTCCTGATAGGTAGGACTGAAACCAGTTTAAAGCATGTTTCCCTATTCCAGAGCTCTGGAGTTTGTTAAGCAGGATAGCATGATCAACTGTGTCAAAAGCCTTTGCAAAATCTAGGAATACTGCACCAGTGAGTTGTCCCCGTTCCATTCCACACTGGATTTCATTGCAAACTTTTAGCAGGGTAGTTACGGTGGAGTGTTTGGGACGAAACCCAGACTGGAATTGGCTAGGGAAATTTGTCTTGGTGTAGAACTCGCTTAATTGGGAGTGGACACATTTTTCCATAACTTTGGATAGAATTGGGAGAAGTGAGATTGGCCTGTAGTTTGAGACAGTGTTTTTGGAGAACCCACAGCTAAAGTATCTTATATTAATATGCAGACCGAGAAAATCCACATAAGAAATGGCACAAGACAAGGCTGCCCCCTGTCACCCCTATTGTTCGCATTGGCGATAGAACCGTTAGCAGCCCAAATCAGGGCGAACGCAGATATCGGGGGGATTAAGGTCAAATAAAAAGAATACAAACTGGCATTGTTCGCCGATGACATATTGTTAACCATTTCAACACCCTTCACCTCACTCCCAAACCTATTTAGTAACCTGTCAGAGTTCCAGAAATTATCAGGGTTTAAAATAAATAACGAAAAATCCGAAGCCCTAAATATAAACCTCCCTCAGGAACAACTAAAGCTAATAAAAATAAACTTTGATTTCGCGTGGAAGACACAGGCCATAAAGTACTTGGGAATATGGTTGACTAACACACCCGACGCTATATATGAGGCCAACTACCCATCACTAATAAAAACACTGAAAAAAGAATTAGAAGAATGGTCCAGGTATCATATATCATGGATGGGTAGAGTAAATGCTATCAAAATGAACCTATTGCCAAGAATATTGTACCTTTTCCACACACTTCCAGTACAGGTCAGAGCCAGGGACATGCATGAGCTGCAGAAAGCAATCACAAAATTTATATGGAATAACAAAAAAGCGAGAATAAAGTTGCCCACACTATATAGACCCAAACAGTCAGGAGGGCTAGCTTTGCCACACTTGTGGCAATATTATCAAGCGGCGCATGTAAGCCAACTGGTTCACTGGCATGCACATAAACAGAGGAAAAAGTGGGTGGAAATTGAGTCCGATGTGATATCTGGGTCATCCATAGAAATGATACTGTGGTTAACAAAAAAAGAAAGACCAGCTCTGATGGTGCCCCTGGAATCTATCACACACTCGCTAACCATGTGGGATTCATTGAAACTTAAACATGGGCTATCCACCTACAAATCTCAGATGACACCACTATTTGACAATATTAGCTTTATCCCGGGCACGGACCCAACAGCGTTTAAGGACTGGAGCAAGGCAGATATCATAAGGGTAAAAGATCTATGGGCAAACAACGCTATTAAGAGGTTTGAGGCAGTAAAGAAAGACTATGGCCTCCCTGATTCGGCCTTTTTTAGGTATCTTCAATTGAGGGATCACATACAGAGGACAGGTCCGTATAGCGACTTCACAGCATTTGAGGATTTGTGCCTCGTGGAGAACTTATATAGGACATAGATATATATCTAGGGGAACTCTCCAAATCTGAAAAACACATAATAGAAGTGCCCTAAAAACACGGAAATTAAGGATGGAGGGGGGCGGGAGGAGGAAAAGGGAAAAAAAAACAAAAAAACAAAAAAACACATCCCCTAAAGAAACCCTGGTGTGACACGCTCCGTATCGGTCTAAAATGAGGAGGAGGGCCTGGAGGGTATTCGGCAATCAATAGTCCACAAAGGTACGTGTGCCTGCTCAATGTTTTGTTGGTATTACGGTTAAGGTACACCGACAGGTGGAAACATGCAGATAAAGTAATTACTTTTTTTTTTTTTGTCCTTTCTTTTTCCTTCTCCCAGTCTTTTTTAGTTAATTTATTGTACTAGTTAATTTGTATGCTGTCCCAACAGCGATGTTATTATTGTCTCCCCACTAAGTGATGTTATATAACAGGATACAATGCTATGTAACTCAAAAGTAACATCCTCCCCTTTTAATGTTCTGTACCCCACTCCCCATTGATCTTACCAAAAAAAAGCAAATACATAACAAGTTTACAAAAAAAAAACAACCTTTCCCTTTTCACATAGCCAGGCTTAATAGACTTCTGTAGCAATTGCTTGAAAAATCTCTCTCTCAAACAGTTTAAGGTTCCATGTTACGCTTTTCGATATCTGCTTTTGTAGTCATATCACAGAAATCTGATCCATAACGGATGTATGCCCACTTTTCTCTGTAGAGCAGGGATACCTCTTTGCCTGCTGTTGCATTTAAAAAAATAATATACATATATTTAAGTGTAAAGGTAGCTATCGATATATCGATCTTATTTTATAGCCTTTAGACCACCTTTTCCAATATCAATATCAAATTATTAATATTTATTAAAATACATTGTATTTAGGATCATCACATTAACTTATACCATAGATAGGCAATTACACATCACTACAAATCCTTTAACACAAAGCATCAGAAAGCAGCCACCTCCAGCTCTGCAGTGGCTATGAAGAACACAGCAGAGAAACAGATCCCCTGTAACATCAGTATTTATTTTCTGCAATACAATGCTTCTTCAAATCTGTGTTCTGCGCCTGCAAAATTACATTTTCTAGCTTGTCTTCCGAGACGTTTTAAAGATATGGTGTTTCCGGTTAGTCAATTAAAGTTTCAGGGTGACCTTAATGGAAATAAACACGATACGGAGAAACGGCAAACAAAAATCATATATACACGAATATTGTTTAATGACAAACTACATTCTATTTCATTGCTACCTGCAGCACTCATTCACTTCAAATGATCTGTTAATAACCAGAAGCACAAAAGGTTATATTCAGGCACTGTGAATATTACACACACTTCACGTTAGGTGTATTAGTAATTAAGTGAGAAACAGTTCAACAAAATAAACACGAGAATGCTTGCTTTTTTTTTTCTCTCACCAGTGGAAATGCAATGGCTTAAGTGAGTATGCCTCCTTTTTGCCCAGGCTCTCCTCCGAGCTGAATGCTTACAATGGGAAGGCAGGGCCAGATCACCCTTGCATGTGACCTTGGCTTGTGTGGGAGTAGCTCTCAGCACATTTCTGAGAGCAGCGCACTGCTCATTGGGACTCCTAGCAGCTCTGCTAGCATCTATAAATAGACCTCCCTACTGTAAAATGAGAAGGAACAGTGGTGCTGGATATAGCAGGCCAACAGCTATGAGCTGATGGCCTATTAATCAGCCAGGGATTGGTTTAATATTTTATATTTGTATTTAAAGGTGCAGTCCCACATAGGACCAAATTGTAATTATTAAATTGAAATGACTGATAGGGTAGTCTCTGTGCTCTCATCTCTCACTTGCCCTGCACCCAGTCGTTCTATTTGTTTTTTGTACCTGATAATTCATCACTGTGAATAAACCTAAATCAGTAAAGCTGAACCAATAAGATTTGCCCCCATCTCTATACTTCAGAGACCCAACTGTAAGTGAAATCAATAGGGAATTTCCGCATTTTAGTATTTAAAAATATGCATACTTCTCCGATTCTTTTTATTATTAAAAAATAAATAAATAATAATTAAAGGCGTCTACGTTGCAGTTAAAACAAATAGAACTATTGGCAGCGGCATAGGATGAAATTGGGACGGAATCTTTAATAGGGAAGCAAATTGCTGCTACATTAGCATATTGGTTTAATGGTACATTTACACTTACTGTGATAGTAAAATGAATTAAATTATATATACATATATGGAAAAAAAAGAAGAAAAGAGAAGCGCATGCTCCATAGCGCAATATAGTTAAAACTATTTAATAAACAAAGAGAAAGTCGCCAGGACTTGCACTCACAAGGGGAGAAAGGTAACTCACGTTTGAAATTATTATATTATATATCTATATGCAACAGTCCATCAGTATGGGTTTGCATATTGGATATATTTAGCCCTTTTAGCATACAAATTCATCTTACGACTGCTATATTTTTCCCTGCTGTATATTATACCTAGAAGCTGCCTTTTGCAGCTTGATTGTTGCTAATCAACAGACAACACAAAGGCCATTTAAACCTGGATTCTGAGCCATCCAATCGTTCCCTGATGAAGTCACTCACATGACGAAACACGTTGGGACAAATCTGGCGCTTTCCCATCACGGATGAAGGCTAAGGCCCGGGCCATAGAGCACTCAGGCGTGCTGAGGCGGGATGAGCCGCGCTGAACAGATGCAGAACGCCCCTGCATCTGCTATCAGCGCGGCTATAGTTTCTCCCTGCTCATGCACGCTGATGCGCGCTGAGGAGGAGAAACTCTTCCCCGAGCGCCAAACTGAAATTTGGTGCTCGGGGAAGCGGAGGAGCGGTCACGTGACCGCTCCCATCCAATGAGTATGTCTGTATGTCTGTATGGTCTGTGTGGTCTGTGTGGTCTGTGTGGTCTGTGTGGTCTGTGTTGTCTGTGTTGTCTGTATGTGTGTGTTGTCTGTATGTGTGTGTTGTCTGTGCCGGAGCAGAAGGGGGGCAGGGACCGGAGCAGAAGGGGGGCAGGGACCGGAGCAGAAGGGGGGTAGGGACCGGAGCAGAAGGGAGACAGCGATCGGGGCATCACCCTCTCCCCCCCCCCTCCTACACACACACACACACACACACACACATATACACACACATACACAACACACACACAACACACACAACACACACAACGCCTCAATGCCTTCTGTCTGGTAATGGCGGCTCTGTAGGGAACCGGCTGCAGCCCCATTGGATGGGAGCGGTCACGTGACCGCTCCTCCGCTTCCCCGAGCACCAAATATCAGTTTGGCACTCGGGGAAGAGTTTCTCCTCCTCAGCGCGCATCAGCGCGCATGAGCAGGGAGAAACTATAGCCGCGCTGATAGCAGATGCAGGGGCGTTCTGCATCTGTTCAGCGCGGCTCAGCCCGCCTGAGTGCTCTATGGCCCGGGCCTAATGCGAAAGGCAGCATTGAACACCATCTTGTAAGCACCCCGGTACCAGCTGCTGACTATATCTGCCTGAGGTGTCAACAGTGCGGACTTTGTTTCGCCCACCATTTTGGGCTCTTGTGAGGGCTATATCTAGTGTTGCTTTCGCCTACTGCCGGTAGGTCAGCTCCGATGAGCTGATTTGGGACCTTTGATCATGACGTCAAGTAGAGAATTTTTCTCTCAAACGCGATTCAACATTCTCCCCTTGTGAGTGCAAGTCCTTTTTATGTTAATTAAATAGTTTTAACTATATTACGCTATGGAGCAAGAGATTCTCTTTTCTCCAGATTTTCTATGATGTTGGCAAAAATCACGGGAGAAGCAGCAATTTTCTCCATACGGATCATCCACCTGTTCTGGACTTTTTGTTTTCACTACTTCACCCTCACTCAAGTGCTGGTTTGGACTACTGACGGTTTTATGTTTCAGTGTGGTTGTTTAATTATCGGATATTTATATACTTTGTGTCACTTTTTACACCTCACAATTACTTTATATTAGCTATTGTAATAGCATTAGCACACCAGTTCACAATATTTTACATATATTGGCACACTTGAGTAGCGCTACTCTCCCCCTTTTTGTAATACACACATACGTGTGTGTGTGAATATGTGTGCGAGAGTGTGTGAATATGTGAGCGAGGGTGTGTGAATATGTGTGCGAGAGTGTGTGAATATGTGTGCGAGTGTGTGTGAATATGTGTGCGAGAGTGTGTGAATATGTGTGCGAGAGTGTGTGAATATGTGTGCGAGAGTGTGTGAATATGTGTGCGAGAGTGTGTGAATATGTGTGCGAGAGTGTGTGAATATGTGTGCGAGAGTGTGTGAATATGTGTGCGAGAGTGTGTGAATGTGTGCGAGAGTGTGTGAATGTGTGCGAGAGTGTGTGAATATGTGCGAGTGTGTGAATATGTGCGAGTGTGTGAATATGTGCCAGTGTGTGAATATGTGCCAGTGTGTGAATATGTGCCAGTGTGTGAATATGTGCCAGTGTGTGAATATGTGCCAGTGTGTGAATATGTGCCAGTGTGTGAATATGTGCCAGTGTGTGAACGAGAGTGCGTGTACGAGAGTGCGTGTACGAGAGTGCGTGTACGAGAGTGCGTGTACGAGAGTGCGTGTACGAGAGTGCGTGTACGAGAGTGCGTGTACGAGAGTGCGTGTACGAGAGTGCGTGTACGAGAGAGCGTGTACGAGAGAGCGTGTACGAGAGAGCGTGTACGAGAGAGCGTGTACGAGAGAGCGTGTACGAGAGAGCGTGTACGAGAGTGCGTGTACATGTACGAGAGTGTGTGTACATGTACGAGAGTGTGTGTACATGTATGTGTACATGGACGAGAGTGTGTGTGTGTGTGTGTACGAGAGTATATGTGTACATGTGTATGAGAGTGTGTGTGTGTACGTGTGTGTATACAGTATGTGCGTGTGTATGTATAAATGTCTCTCTTAAAACAGGTATGTTCCTATCATCAATTGGCTACAGAATTTAAAATTTAATTGGTATGTTTCCTTAAATCAATTTGCAAGAGCACTTCTTAAAATGTATGTAACCCTGGTCTCCAGCAGCCCCTTGAGACCCCCCTCCCCTGGAGCAGCTCGAGCGCGGGTGCCGAACGACCCGACGGCTGCTTCCAAGGGTGGGGGCTGGAGCAGGGAGCAGCGCGGCTTCTCCTGCCTGCGGCCGGTTGCCGGGGACGCGATCGGGCCGTTGCTAAGGCCGCGATCGCATCTCTAAGGTCCCGGCGGCCGCAGAGCAGGGCGCCGCCATTGCGGAGAGACTCGCGCATGCGCAGTGATCGCGCGAGGGCAGGAAGAGCCCCAGAGACAGGGCAGAGTCGCGCGAGAGTAGAGAAGGAGCAGGAAATAGTGAGGCGGCCATTAGTAGTTCGCGCAGGCGGAGGAAAGGCGCGCACGCGGCCCCAATGTATTTGCAGCCTCCACGGGACTACAACTCCCATGAGGCTTAGGGGCAAGCACATCAGGTGCCTCCGTGTGGCCAATAAGGGCCAAGGATCTCCAGAGGGAGCAATAAGATACATTTCGCGCGCTGAGAACGGCAGTTGGAGCTGGGGAGCTGTGAGGGAAGGAAGGGTGCAGAGAGCATGTGCAGCTCCTGCATCGAGTAAGGTCCCCACATCCCAAGTAAGGCCCCAACTCCCCACCAGGTTAGTGGGTAAGTGCTGAGGGACGGCCCAGATAGGGACGCTGCCCTTAGTGCGTGTGTGTGTGCTGTCTTGTCAGGATCACGGCTGGCAGGGCTGTGAGGCCTGACAAGAAGGCATAGTGCTAGTGTGCAGCAAGTTGCTGTACGCGTTCCAGAAGTTTGCAGTGCGTAGCTGTTAGTGTTAGTGTTAGTGTTAGGGTTCAGTGAGTGTTAGGACTGGGATGAGTTAGGGGAGTGGGGCAGGTTATTACCC
This sequence comes from Ascaphus truei, assembly GCF_040206685.1. NCBI lineage: Eukaryota > Metazoa > Chordata > Amphibia > Anura > Ascaphidae > Ascaphus > Ascaphus truei. Next base: position 337,005,557 of record NC_134484.1, read on the forward strand.
CGCAGGCCCTAGGAGTTTCCCCCAAGCCACCCCAGGTTGCGGTTCATCAGGGACAGGCCCTAGGTTAGGGTTCCTGTCGCTTTAGGGTTAGTTAGGGATAGACAGGGATAGCGGCGGTTGCTGTTCCCGTGATGCGGTTGGTGTTGCCGTGATTCGGTTGTGTTCCCGTGAAGCGGTGGGACCCTCGTTGGGGTTCCTGGAGAAGTACCTGGATAGGATCAGACGGATGCATCGCACGTCTGACCCTTTTAGAAGAGTGTTGCAGGCCCGAGCATCGGAGTGCTCGGAAGGTATTCAATATATAAGTGCACCAACAGGCCTAACACATTAATTAGTGACTGCGCAGTCACCCACGTTCTCTACTAGAGTGCGGGACATTGGGTGGGGATTCTCGGGACACTGGGTGGGATCACCTAGTGTTGGGAAGCGTCCTGCGCGACGCAGTAAGTGTCTCCTCTAGAGAGGGACACAGGTTATGATGTTATGATATGTTTTCTTGCATGTTCAGTAAAGTCCCTAGTTAATATATATATATCTGTGTGAGTATCGATTATTGTGATTGTCCTGCGAGGAACCACTCCCCCTAGGGTGGGAGCCATCGCAGGTGGAGGCGCTGCATCGTTGGAAGTAAGTACCCCTAGTATAAATGCCCCAGGTTCCCCGTGGCGGAAGCTCAGCCCTCCTGTGAGCAACAGGTATAGCACCACACTAGAAGTAGTCAGATACACCTACACACCCCAATCTCACTTAGGGTGGGGGTAAGAGGGCTACATGTAATTAACCATTTGGTATGTATCCAAGTTGATTAGGCAGACCCCTCCCTTAATTGTTATTCAAGTTACTGTTTTAGAGTATTTAAGACCAGCTATATTGGCTGTGTGTCCCAGCTTAAAAGTGTCATATTTAAGTGTTGGGCAGAGTTAACATTGGAGGTGAAGATTGAGGAAGATCTGGACTCCACACAACAACTTTGCAACTGTGAGAACTTTACTTTCTAAATGCTGTGATTATTTGTACTCTTCCTATTCTCAGGAACCTGGGAAGTCTCTCCTCCTGCATCTCACTATACCCTCCCTATTGCATTTTCTGTTTACTGTTTCCACACTCCTTTGTGAATGTCTCTGCTGGGGATCTCCCTGAAGCCAGACATACACACTTAGGCTAAGGCCCCGCTCCCAGAGTCAGCGCACCCGCACTGCTGACAGGCGGTGCGCTGAGATACACAGACCGCGATATGCGGTCTGTAGGGAGCGGGAGCCGGAGGTGGGCGGGAGGTGGGAGGTTTGACAGGGAGGGGGGGCGTGGCTTGAGCGGAGGGACCCGCTACTCTCCCCCCCCTCCCTCCACGGACTGCAGGAGGGAGCTGCTACTCTCCCCCCACTCCCTCCACTGGCTGCAGGAGGGACCCGCTACTCTCACCACCCTCCCTCCACGGACTGCAGGAGGGAGCTGCTACTCTCCCCCCCCCCTCCCTCCACGGGCTGCAGGAGGGACCCGCTACTCTCCCCCCCCCCCCCTCCCTCCACGGACTCGGGCTGGAACACTCATACATACACACATACACAC
>NC_134484.1:337012122-337014622 GCF_040206685.1 Ascaphus truei
CTCTCGATCTCTCTCTCGATCTCTCTCTCGATCTCTCTCTCGATCTCTCTCTCGATCTCTCTCTCGATCTCTCTCTCGATCTCTCTCTCGATCTCTCTCTCGATCTCTCTCTCGATCTCTCTCTCTCGTTTTAAATGATCTTCCATTTGATCACATTTTTAGTTTTAAGATGGAATTGCAGTTGAATTAATTAAGAGCTGCTGAATGGAGAAGTGTTTGTCATTCAAGTGTTTTCTTTGCCATTATCCCACCAGACCTTATCAGAGAACCACACACAGTTAGGGGAGGTGAGGACGGGGGACTCTGGCTGTTAAAGCGCTCGCTGAACACACTGACATCACACGCACACGGGAGCAGCCAGAGGGAATCAAACCCCTCCCAAGTCTCACTTAAAAAAAATGTAATTACAAATATTTATAGGTGTGGGATTTGGGTAAAAAAGGTATTCATTACCTAGATGAGACCCCCTTAAACCAGTCATTGAAAATTGTTTACTTACTACGAGGGGTTGCCCCATTGAATCATAGCATTCAATAATGTGTGGTAGTCTATCTGCCAAAGCATCATTAAAAGGGCACAGAAAAATTCATCAATATAAAATAAAAAATACAATGTGGTTCATTTCAACTATTTTTATGTATGTACTGTATGTATGTCTTTATTTATATAGCGCCATTAACGTACGCTTCACAGTAGTAACACACGTGACAATCATATAAATAACAAATAACAGATAATGGGAATAAGTGCGTCAGACTTAAATGTAACATTATGGAAGAGGAGTCCCTGCTCCGAAGAGCTTACAATCTAATTGGTATGAAGAATATACAGAGACAGTCGGAGGGAGTTCTGGTAAGTGTATCTGCAGGGGGCCAAACTTTATGTATCGTGTATTATTAGCCAAGGTGCTACTCATATGCTTCTTTAAGCAAGTGTCTTAAGGTGGGTCTTAAAGGTGGATAGAGAGCGTGCTATTCGGGTATTGAGGGGAAGGGCATTCCAGAGGTGTGGGGCAGTCAGTGAGAAGGGTTTAAGGCAGGAGAGGGTTTTAGATACAAAAAGGGGTAGAGAGAAGTCATCCTTGAGCAGATCGCAAGAGTCGAGATGGTACATAGCGAGAAATTAGGGCTGAGACATAAGGAGCAGGAGAATTGAGTGCGAGATGCGGGATTTGATAGGCAGCCAGGAGAGTGATTTCAGCAGGGGAGAAGCCGAGACAGATTTAGGAAAGAGTAGAGTGATTCTGGCAGCAGCGTTTAGGATAGATTGTAGGGGAGACAGGTGAGAGGCAGGAAGGCCAGACAGCAGGAGGTTACAGTAATCGAGACGGGAGAGAATGAGGGGCTGAGTCAGAGTTTTAGCAGTCGAGCAACAGAGGAAAGGGCGTATCTTTGTAATATTGCGGAGGAAAAAGCAACAGGTTTTAGATACGTTTTGAATGTGAGAGGAGAATGTGAGAGAGAAGTCGAGTGTGACCCCTAGGCAGCGTTATTGGGCTCCTGGGTGAATGATAGTACTTCCAACAGTAATGTGGAAGGAGGTAGTAGGGCCTGGTTTGGGAAGAAGTATGAGGAGCTCTGTTTTTGCCATATTAAGTTTAAGGCGGCGGAGGGCCATCCAGGATGATATTGCAGAGAGACATACAGAAACTTTGGTCTGTACAGCAGGTGTAAGGTCAGGGGTTGAAAAGTAAATTTGTGTCTCGTCAGCATAGAGGTGATATTTAAACCCAAGAGATGTGATAAGGTCACATAGAGAAAGTGTGTACACAGAGAAGAGAATAGGTCCCAGGACAGAGCCCTGGGGTACCCCCATAGAGAGATCGATCGAGGAGGAGGTGTTGGCAGAAGAGACACTGAAAGTACGATGGGAGAGGTAAGAGGAGATCCGGGATAGAGCTTTGTTACGAATACCAAGAGTATGGAGAATGTGAAGGAGAAGAGGGTGGTCCACGGTGTCAAATGCTGCAGAGAGGTCGAGTAATATGAGCAGAGTGTAATGACCTCTGTCTTTGGCAACAATGGGGGTCATTAGTTATTTTAGTGAGGGTTGTTTCAGTCGAGTGAGCAGTGCAGAAGCCAGATTGTAGAGGGTCTAGGAGGGAATAGGTGTTGAGAAAGTGGAGCAAGCGAGAGTATCGTTCAAGGAGTTTGGAGGCAAAAGGCAGGAGGGAGACAGGTCGATAGTTAGAATGACATGTAGGGTCAAGCTTGCTGTTTTTGAGTAATGGTATAACTGTTGCATGTTTGAAGGAGGAGGGAAAGGTACCAGAGTAGAGGGAGGAGTTAAAAATGTGTCTGAGCATAGGGATTATAGTAGGAGCAAGAGGTTTTAGGAGATGGGAGGGAATAGGGTCAAGAGGGCAAGTGGTAGAGGGAGAAGAGGGTGTGTGACGCATCCTCCTCCGAGACAGCAAAACAAGAGTTAAGGAAGGCAGGAGGAGAGTTAGGAAGAGGTGTAAGATGGAAGGAGGAAACAGAGAGGATGTTCTGATGTATGG